>NW_027259252.1:0-36463 GCF_045791955.1 Oncorhynchus clarkii lewisi | reverse complement strand
CCTGGTAGGTCTCTACGGGTAAAGTTCCAGTCAGTACCTGGTATGTCTCTACAGGTAAAGTTCCAGTCAGTACCTGGTAGGTCTCTACGGGTAAAGTTCCAGTCAGTACCTGATAAGTCTCTACAGGTAAAGTTCCAGTCAGTACCTGGTAAGTCTCTACAGGCAGGTATCTACAGGTAAGGTTAAATTCAGAACCTGGTAAGTCTCTACAGGTAAAGTCAGTACCTGGTAGGTCTCTACAGGTAAAGTTCTAGTCAGTATCTGGTAAGTCTATACAGGTAAAGTTAAAGTCGGTACCTGGTAGGTCTCTACAGGTAAAGTTCTAGTCAGTATCTGGTAAGTCTCTACAGGTAAAGTTCTAGTCAGTATCTGGTAAGTCTCTACAGGTAAAGTTAAAGTCAGTACCTGGTAGGTCTCTACAGGTAAAGTTCTAGTCAGTACCTGGTAGGTCTCTACAGGTAAAGTTAAAGTCAGTACCTGGTAGGTCTCTACAGGTAAAGTCAGTACCTGGTAGGTCTCTACAGGTAAGGTTAAAGTCAGTACCTGGTAGGTCTCTACAGGTAAAGTTAAATTCAGTACCTGGTAAGTCTATACAGGTAAAGTTAAAGTCAGTACCTGGTAGGTCTCTACAGGTAAAGTTAAATTCAGTACCTGGTAAGTCTATACAGGTAAAGTCATAGTCAGTACCTGGTAGGTCTCTACAGGTAAAGTCAGTACCTGGTAGGTCTCTACAGGTAAAGTTAAAGTCAGTACCTGATAGGTCTCCACAGGCCGGTTTTCCATGTTCAGATCCCACACCTTGACTGACAGGTAGTCTCTGGTCATCATGTAACGGCCGCTGTGACTGAACTTCACATCCGATATTGAGGAGATAATCTCGGAGAAGAAGGACCGACTGCTAGGGTCCTCTGGCTCCTCGAAGACTGAGAAACAAATAAACACAAACCTTTCCAAACCAGTCCATCAAAACAGCAACGTATTGGCCAGTTAGCAGATGCTTTTATCTCAAGTGACTTAAAGCCATGCATGCAGACATGTTATTGTATGGGTGACCCTGGTAATTAAAGAGTCAATCCTGGCATTGCAAGCACCATGATCTACCAACTGAGGCACACAGGACCACGTTAGTATCAAAAACAAGCCTGCGTCTAGCTCCTAGAAGACAGACAGGAGGTTACACTTTACCTAAAGCCTGCAGGTATAAAGCTTTATAACTTGTTATAACCATGTATGAGCCTTACTGTCATTCAACTGAAGAATCATTACATTAACTAATCAAGACGTTATAGAGGGATCATTCATGTTCATGACGAGTCTTACAACGCATTATAGCTGCCTCATAATGCATTATAAATCCTAGTCTATAAATAAACAATGAAAGCTGCTCTCTATCAGCCTGAAAACAAAGCCTATATTTCCTGACCGTTGTCCCGCTACCCTAAAGAGCTGAGAGGGTACTACACGGATTACATCATTCTGTATGTATGTTACGGCAGGGTAGCCTAGTGGTTAGAGCGTCGTTCTGCCCTTGAACAGGCAGTTTAACCCACTGTTCCTAGACCAGTTAACCCCACTGTTCCTAGACCAGTTAACCCCACTGTTCCTAGACCAGTTAACCCACTGTTCCTAGACCAGTTAACCCCACTGTTCCTAGACCAGTTAACCCACTGTTCCTAGACCAGTTAACCCACTGTTCCTAGACCAGTTAACCCACTGTTCCTAGACCAGTTAACCCCACTGTTCCTAGACCAGTTAACCCCACTGTTCCTAGACCAGTTAACCCACTGTTCCTAGACCAGTTAACCCCACTGTTCCTAGACCAGTTAACCCCCTGTTCTGTCGTCATTGAAAATAAGAATTTCTTCTTAACTTGCCTAATTAAATAAATACAAATAAATATAACCTTCTGACATCAGAGGGAAACTATTGTAAAAACTGTTTGTATGTGAAAACACATCGGACTTAGTTTGAGGAACGCTCAACTCCGTTCTCTTATTTCGAGTTGAGTTTTGATAACAGGATTCGCAGGATTTGCTAGCAACAACATATATTATTCTATCTAAAACAATAACATTTCTGTAAAGTTTTACCCCCAACGATATTATTGACTTACATTTGCTTTGCCTATCACAGAGGGCAGCAGCTCGCATGTCACAGAGGCGGATGGTCCCCTTACTGCTACTGTACACAAATACATTACACTGGTGTGGATGGCACTCTGCAGCTGTGATGACTTCTGTCAGCTCCTCCATATTGGCAGGCTTTATATCTACAATGTCTGGGGGAGGGGAGGGGCACGATCAAGGATCAACACCACCAAGACATGGCAAGGGCATAGACACAAACAGGTAGACACGCACTCACTCACAGGTAGACACGCACTCACTCACAGGTAGACACGCACTCACTCACAGGTAGACACGCACTCACAGGTAGTCACACACTCACAGGTAGACACAGGTAGTCACACACACACACACAGGTAGACACACACACACACACAGGTAGACACACTCACAGGTAGACACAGGTAGTCACACACACACAGGTAGACACACCACACACAGGTAAACACACACACAGGTAGACACACACACACAGGTAGACACACCACACACATGTAGACACACCACACACACAGGTAAACACACACAGGTAGACACACCACACACAGGTAGACACACACACAGGTAGACACACCACACACAGGTAAACACACCACACACAGGTAGACACACCACACACAGGTAAACACACCACACACAGGTAGACACACCACACACAGGTAGACACACCACACAGGTAGACACACCACACACAGTTAAACACACACACAAATCTTCCCATTTAAATGAAATACATGTTGCGTATGTTTTGTGATTAAAAAAGGATACTAAAACTTCTATCAGTGATTTCTAAGTGCCAGAGGTTAACCCTGAGATCATCAGCCGAAAGGTACGTTTCGTGATCGCTGTTTACAGAGATGGAATTGATGTGATATGTGTGTGCGTTAGCGAATATCCTCCTCGGACTAGCCTCCACCATCCGGTCCATGGGCAGCAGCACAGGCACCTACAACAAAGAAGCCTTTTATTATGGAGATGTACCACGTTTAAAAACCCTGCAGTTCGCTCCTTTTCTGAAGATGACAAATACCTGTAGTAGTGAAGTAGGGGGGGGTTAGTTACATATCGCAATATTATATTGATACTTGACTCAAAATATATACAGTGGGCCAAAAAAGTATTTAGTCAGCCACCAATTGTGCAAGTTCTCCCACTTAAAAAGATGAGAGGCCTGTAATTTTCATCATAGGTACACTTCAACTATGACAGACAAAATGAGAAAAAAAAAATCAGAAAATCACATTGTAGGATTTTTAATGAATTTATTTGCAGATTATGGTGGAAAATAAGTATTTGGTCACCTACAAAACTTAATCTCAATACTTTGTTATAGTCCCTTTGTTGTATATATACACTTGTTATAGTTTTTTTGCTGGATAACGTTAGCGGTGCTAGCTGGTTGTTCATGCGCCAAAAATACTGGATTTTCATCCTGTAGCTGGTTCTCCATCTTCTATTTTAAATAGGAAAAAAATAATATAATATATAAATATTTATAATAATAATATATTAATATAATAATAAAAAAATAATAAACATGTTTTCAGAACTTTTATATCCAACATAATTTTCTCATGCTCTCTCCTTTCCCTCTGTAGCAGACGGACACTGATTGGACAAAACATTAGGAACGCCTGCTCTTTCCATGATATTTACTGACCAGGTGAATCCGGGTGAAAGCCATGATTCCTTATTGATGTCACTTGTTAAATCTACTTTAAATCAGTGTAGATGAAGAGGAGGGGACAGGTTTAAAGAAGGATTTTTAAGCCTTGAGACCATTGAGACATTGATTGTGATCACAGCACCTGTACATAGCCCATCTATAAATAGCCCAAACAACTACCTCTTCCCCTACTATATTTATTTTGCTCCTTTGCACCCCAGTATTTCTACTTTGCACACTCATCTGTCAAATCTACCATTCCAGTGTTTTACTTGCTATATTGTATCTACTTTGCCACCATGGCCTTTTTGCCTTTACCTCCCTTATCTCACCTCATTTGCTCACATCGTATATAGACTTGTTTATACTGTATTATTGACTGTATGTTTGTTTTACTCCATGTGTAACTCTGTGTCGTTGTATCTGTCGAACTGCTTTGCTTTATCTTGGCCAGGTCGCAATTGTAAATGAGAACTTGTTCTCAACTTGCCCACCTGGTTAAATAAAGGTGTTCTCAACTAGCCTACCTGGTTAAATAAAGGTGTTCTCAACTGGCCTACCTGGTTAAATAAAGGTGAAAAAAAAAAATGGTGTATGTGTGCCATTCAGAGGGTGAAGACAAAATATTTAAGTTTGAATTAAACTAAGGGATCACAGTTCGGTCCATTTTGGGTTCGGGCTGTGGCAAAGCGGGGTGTGGAAGGAGTCACGGAGGGGGGGTGTGAAAGAAGTCACGGAGGGGGGGGGGTGTGAAAGGAGTCACGGAGGGGGGCTGTGGAAGGAGTCACGGAGGGGAGCGTGTGGAAGGAGTCACGGAGGGGAGCGTGTGGAAGGAGTCACGGAGGGGGGGTGTGAAAGCAGTCACGGAGGGGGGGTGTGGAAGGAGTCACGGAGGGGAGCGTGTGGAAGGAGTCACGGAGGGGAGCGTGTGGAAGGAGTCACGGAGGGGGGGTATGGAAGGAGTAACGGAGGGGGGGTGTGGAAGGAGTCACGGAGGGGGGGTGTGGAAGGAGTCACGGAGGGGGGGTGTGGAAGGAGTCACGGAGGGGGGGGTGTGGAAGGAGTCACGGAGGGGGGGTGTGGAAGGAGTCACGGAGGGGGGGTGTGGAAGGAGTCACGGAGGGGGGGTGTGGAAGGAGTCACGGAGGGGGGGTGTGAAAGGAGTCACGGAGGGGGGGTGTGGAAGGAGTCACGGAGGGGGGGTGTGGAAGGAGTCACGGAGGGGGGGTGTGGAAGGAGTCACGGAGGGGGGGTGTGAAAGGAGTCACGGAGGGGGGGTGTGAAAGGAGTCACGGAGGGGGGGTGTGGAAGGAGTCACGGAGGGGGTGTGTGGAAAGAGTCACGGAGGGGGGGTGTGGAAGGAGTCACGGAGGGGGGGTGTGAAAGGAGTCACGGAGGGGGGGGGGTGTGGAAGGAGTCACGGAGGGGGGGTGTGAAAGGAGTCACGGAGGGGGGGTGTGGAAGGAGTCACGGAGGGGGTGTGTGGAAGGAGTCACGGAGGGGGGGTGTGGAAGGAGTCACGGAGGGGGGGTGTGAAAGGAGTCACGGAGGGGGGGGGGTGTGGAAGGAGTCACGGAGGAGGGCTGTGGAAGGAGTCACGGAGGGGGGGTGTGGAAGGAGCCACGCAGGGGGGGTGTGGAAGGAGTCACGGAGAGGGGGAGTCGAAGGAGTCACGGAGGGGGGGTGTGGAAGGAGCCACGGAGGGGGGGTGTGGAAGGAGCCACGGAGGGGGGGTGTGGAAGGAGTCACGGAGGGGGGGTGTGGAAGGAGTCACGGAGAGGGGGAGTCGAAGGAGTCACGGAGGGGGGGTGTGGAAGGAGCCACGGAGGGAGGGTGTGAAAGGAGTCACGGAGGAGGGGTAATGAACCATATATCAGGTAATCAATCACATGAGAGATGGATCAGAAGGGATGACAGTTTAAAAAGGCAGGGACACACGGGTAGCGTTTGCCGTCCAAGAGGACTTGGCACCTCTGAACAGAGTGCCGGATGTAATTTGCGAACCGAGTGCGAACTGATTCTACGTGTCCAAACTTGTGAAAATGTCAGCAGTCAGAACGGCTCACGGCTAACGGCTAACGACTCACGGCGAGCGGCTAACGGCGAGCGGCTAACGGCGAGCGGTTGCTAAAACGCCCTGCGTCTAAACGGACGGAGAACGAACGGCAGGTTCATATCAGACCGTCACTCTGTGCCGTGTATTTTCTCCCTCACATTTTCACTCCAAATACTTTACGTTTTTCTTTGTGTTTTTAAAAATGTCCCTGAACGAAGGGCCTCCCCGGGTGGTGCAGTGGTCTAAGGCACTGCCTCCCCGGGTGGTGCGGTGGTCTAAGGCACTGCCTCCCCGGGTGGCGCAGTGGTCTAAGGCACTGCATCGCTGTGCCACCAGAGACTCTGGGTTCGAGCCCAGGCTCCATGGGGCGACGCACAATTGGCCCAGCGTCCGGGTTAGGGAAGGTTTGGCCGGTAGGGATATCCTTGTCTCATCGCGCACCAGCAACTTCTGTGGCGGACCGGGCGCAGTGCACGCTGACCAGGTCGCTAGGGGCACGGTGTTTCCTCCGACACTTTGGTGCGACTGGCTTCCGGGTTGGATGCACGCTGTGTTAAGAAGCAGTGCGGCTTGGTTGGGTTGTGTTTTCGGAGGACACATGGCTTTCGACCTTCGCCTCTCCCGAGCCCGTACGGGAGTTGTAGCGATGAGACAAGATAGTAACTACTAACAATTGGACACCACGAAATTGGGGAGAAAAAGGGGTAAAATTTCAATAATATTTCCCTGAACGGGATCATTCAAAACTATATCAGGTAAACGGTGATGAACGAGAGGAGACATACCCGTAACGACGTGATTCTGAAAGGATCTCTCAGTCTTCCATCCTCGTCTTTCAAGTTGTAGCCTTCTGCTCTTTTGTCCCGTTGGCTGATTTTCCACAGCTTGATGGTTTTGTCTGGGTTGTAAAAAAGGCCATGTCAGTGTTATAGCACAGGTTTACAGTCACCTTGGCCTTCCGTCTGTAAAAACACTTCAGAGGAAGGAGTGTGGTAGCAGAATCAGAATGAGTTAGTTAAATAAGATGTTTAATTTACATAATAATGCTTATGTGGGGGAAAAGTGACTTGGGCCCCAGAGAGTGGAGAGGTCAGGCTTGTATTCTTATGTGAATGGGTCTGGAACTGTTGTATGTCCTCTCTGAGGTTGCCCTTATCTTGATCTAGTGTATGACCTAAGAGGCTCACTATTACATGTCCCCTCTGAGGTTGCCCTTATCTTGATCTAGTATATAACCTAAGAGGCTCACTGTCTCGGTGAGCTTGTCCAGGAGGGGGTGTATTTAAGATGGGAGTATCTAGGATTGACAATTGATATATGCCATTGGATGAGGTAATGTTTTGGTACAATGTTGTACCAAGAACGAGAAGTAGAACCTCGTCTAAGAGAGTAAACTGAACAATCATTTATAGATAATGCTGTCTGGCTATGGAATACTCCTCTCTCAAGTAAAGTCTTCCTTTGTAATGTTTCTAAGATCTGTTATTTGTCATGTGAGTTCAGATGGGTGTGTCTGGGCTATAAATGATACTAAGAATTGTTTTGTAAGCACTCTCAGAGAATTCATTTATAGACACTGAATTGATCTGAGAGTCACCGGGCTTATGGTGAAGCTCATATAATTAAAAGATGGACTTTATGATATAACTGACTTGTGTGGTGGTTTGCTCTCTCATGGATTTGGTAATACAGGACATTTCCACGACAGAGGTTAATAAGCGACCTTTACAGTTCAATATTCAGTGGAACCGTCTGTGGTGCTGAAGAGTCGTCATCGCCTTGACCGAACGGAATCAGAAATATGAAGGAGAGCTCGGCGACTTACCGTTTGTTGAGAGCAGAGAGTGTGCAGCGTTTTGTTGAGGTAACCATCTTATCTTGTTGATTTTCTCCTCGATTTCTAAGCTTTTTAAATAGTCAAACTCGGGTTCATGGCTCTGGAAAGTGCTGTACACGTTGTATTCGCCTCTGGAATGAGGACGGTTTTTACTCTGAAAGAAATAAACCCCCAGCTCATTATCAGTACAACTATATTTCACAACAATAATGCACTTAAAAATGTTAAAAAAATACGATGTTGTACATTATGCTACATTAAAAAGGTGAATCCGACTAATGTTGTTTTCAAGGTGCGTTTTAGTCTTAAACGTTGTTGTTTCCCCCCCCCCCCCCTATTGATTTATGTCTGTTTGATAGTTAACTGACCTCTTGTTCCCGTTGGAAAATGACGACACGACCTCCTTTGTCTCCCGTCGCTAGTAGTTCTCCAGAATAGTTAAACTCAACCGTTGAGATTATGTCGGCTGAGAGAGAGACAACAACAACAAGAACAAAAAGGTCATGAGTGCGTAACACTTCTATGTTGGCTGTTTGTTTTTTTTTTGCATATGTAATCAAATAATGATAAATAAACCTGAACTTAAGACACACTATAGCATGGGTTAGGTCTACGTCACAAAACAAAAAACATGATCAATATCATTGATGACCAGTCTGACGTAGCAGTGGGTTTTTCAATCATATTATAAACAGTGGGGCCTCGTGAACATCCCCCTCTCAGTATAGGACCGAACCCTTTCAGGCACACGTCATCCTGTACTGTAGCACCCACTGCAACAACACTAGCAGCTCACTGGGGGGAATAATGACAACACAACCCACTGCAACAACACTAGCAGCTCACTGGGGGAATAATGACAACACAACCCACTGCAACAACACTAACAGCTCACTGGGGAATAATGACAACACAACCCACTGCAACAACACTAGCAGCTCACTGGGGAATAATGACAACACAACCCACTGCAACAACACTAGCAGCTCACTGGGGGGATAATGACAACACAACCCACTGCAACAACACTAGCAGCTCACTGGGGGAATAATGACAACACAACCCACTGCAACAACACTAGCAGCTCACTGGGGGAATAATGACAACACAACCCACTGCAACAACACTAGCAGCTCACTGGGGAATAATGACAACACAACCCACTGCAACAACACTAACAGCTCACTGGGGGAATAATGACAACACAACCCACTGCAACAACACTAGCAGCTCACTGGGGGGAATAATGACAACACAACCCACTGCAACAACACTAGCAGCTCACTGGGGGGAATAATGACAACACAACCCACTGCAACAACACTAGCAGCTCACTGGGGGAATAATGACAACACAACCCACTGCAACAACACTAACAGCTCACTGGGGGAAGAATGACAACACAACCCACTGCAACAACACTAGCAGCTCACTGGGGAATAATGACAACACAACCCACTGCAAAAACACTAGCAGCTCACTGGGGGAAGAATGACAACACAACCCACTGCAACAACACTAGCAGCTCACTGGGGGGAATAATGACAACACAACCCACTGCAACAACACTAGCAGCTCACTGGGGGAATAATGACAACACAACCCACTGCAACAACACTAGCAGCTCACTGGGGGGAATAATGACAACACAACCCACTGCAACAACACTAGCAGCTCACTGGGGGAATAATGACAACACAACCCACTGCAACAACACTAGCAGCTCACTGGGGAATAATGACAACACAACCCACTGCAACAACACTAGCAGCTCACTGGGGAATAATGACAACACAACCCACTGCAACAACACTAGCAGCTCATTGGGGGAATAATGACAACACAACCCACTGCAACAACACTAGCAGCTCACTGGGGAATAATGACAACACAACCCACTGCAACAACACTAGCAGCTCACTGGGGAATAATGACAACACAACCCACTGCAACAACACTAGCAGCTCACTGGGGATAATGACAACACAACCCACTGCAACAACACTAGCAGCTCACTGGGGGAATAACGACAACACAACCCACTGCAACAACACTAGCAGCTCACTGGGGAATAATGACAACACAACCCACTGCAACAACACTAGCAGCTCACTGGGGAATAATGACAACACAACCCACTGCAACAACACTAGCAGCTCACTGGGGGAATAATGACAACACAACCCACTGCAACAACACTAGCAGCTCACTGGGGGAATAATGACAACACAACCCACTGCAACAACACTAGCAGCTCACTGGGGGAATAATGACAACACAACCCACTGCAACAACACTAGCAGCTCACTGGGGAATAATGACAACACAACCCACTGCAACAACACTAGCAGCTCACTGGGGAATAACGACAACACAACCCACTGCAACAACACTAGCAGCTCACTGGGGAATAATGACAACACAACCCACTGCAACAACAGTAGCAGCTCACTGGGGAAATAATGACAACACAACCCACTGCAACAACACTAGCAGCTCACTGGGGGAATAATGACAACACAACCCACTGCAACAACACTAGCAGCTCACTGGGGGAATAATGACAACACAACCCACTGCAACAACACTAGCAGCTCACTGGGGGAATAACGACAACACAACCCACTGCAACAACACTAGCAGCTCACTGGGGGAATAACGACAACACAACCCACTGCAACAACACTAGCAGCTCACTGGGGAATAATGACAACAACCCACTGCAACAACACTAGCAGCTCACTGGGGGAATAATGACAACACAACCCACTGCAACAACACTAGCAGCTCACTGGGGGAATAATGACAACACAACCCACTGCAACAACACTAGCAGCTCACTGGGGAATAATGACAACAACCCACTGCAACAACACTAACAGCTCACTGGGGAATAATGACAACACAAAACAACACTAGCAGCTCACTGGGGAATAATGACAACACAGCCCACTGCAACAACACTAACAGCTCACTGGGGAATAATGACAACACAAAACAACACTAGCAGCTCACTGGGGAATAATGACAACACAGCCCACTGCAACAAAACTAACAGCTCACTGGGGAATAATGACAACACAAAACAACACTAGCAGCTCACTGGGGAATAATGACAACACAAAACAACACTAGCAGCTCACTGGGGGAATAATGACAACACAACCCACTGCAACAACACTAGCAGCTCACTGGGGAATAATGACAACACAAAACAACACTAGCAGCTCACTGGGGAATAATGACAACACAACCCACTGCAACAACACTAGCAGCTCACTGGGGAATAATGACAACAACCCACTGCAACAACACTAGCAGCTCACTGGAGGAATAATGACAACACAACCCACTGCAACAACACTAACAGCTCACTGGGGAATAATGACAACACAAAACAACACTAGCAGCTCACTGGGGGAATAATGACAACACAACCCACTGCAACAACACTAGCAGCTCACTGGGGAATAATGACAACACAAAACAACACTAGCAGCTCACTGGGGGAATAATGACAACACAACCCACTGCAACAACACTAGCAGCTCACTGGGGAATAATGACAACACAAAACAACACTAGCAGCTCACTGGGGAAAAATGACAACACAAAACAACACAAGCAGCTCACTGGGGAATAACGACAACACAACCCACTGCAACAACACTAGCAGCTCACTGGGGAATAATGACAACACAAAACAACACTAGCAGCTCACTGGGGAATAATGACAACACAACCCACTGCAACAACACTAGCAGCTCACTGGGGAATAATGACAACACAAAACAGCCAAATCAAATCAAATGTATTTATATAGCCCTTTTTACATCAGCTGATATCTCAAAGTGCTGAAACAGAAACCCAGCCTAAAACCCCGAAAAGCAAGCAATGCAGGTGTAGAAGCACGGTGGCTAGGAAGAACTCTCTAGAAAGGCCAGAACTCTAGGAAGAAACCTAGAGAGGAACCAGGCTATGAGGGGTGGCCAGTCCTCTTCTGGCTGTGCCAGGTGGAGATTAGAAACCTAGAGAGGAACCAGGCTATGAGGGGTGGCCAGTCCTCTTCTGGCTGTGCCAGGTGGAGATTAGAAACCTAGAGAGGAACCAGGCTATGAGGGGTGGCCAGTCCTCTTCTGGCTGTGCCGGGTGGAGAACCCACTGCAACAACACTAGCAGCTCAGTGGGGTACTTGGCCTCACAGCAAGACAAAACAACCATGCGCCATGCTAGTCTCCTGATAAATACGTAATATGCTCGATACAAGAAGTAGGCTAGCCAGGCTATAAATTATTTTCTGAAGTCCACACTGCCAAAGATGTTCAGCCCTCCTCTTGGCCACAGTAGCAACATGTTTCTCTTATGAAGCGAATTTCCTGTAATTCTACACATTTTTTTTCCATGGCTTATGCTGTCTGAGTGTCTGAAGTTTGTTGTTGTTGTTGTTGTGATTGTTAGTTCTCAAAGATGCTCTTAAAATATACAGGGGCCTTCGAAAAGTATTCGGTCCCCTTGACTTTTTACACATTTCATTTTACGTTACAGCCTTATTATAAAATTGATTCAATAAAACATGTTCATCTTCAATCTACACAGAATACTCCATAATCACAAAGCCAAAACAGGTTTAGACATCAATCTACACAGAATACTCCTTAATCACAAAGCCAAAACAGGTTTAGACATCAATCTACACAGAATACTCCTTAATCACAAAGCCAAAACAGGTTTAGACATCAATCTACACAGACTACTCCATAATCACAAAGCCAAAACAGGTTTAGACATCAATCTACACAGAATACTCCTTAATCACAAAGCCAAAACAGGTTTAGACATCAATCTACACAGAATACTCCATAATCACAAAGCCAAAACAGGTTTAGACATCAATCTACACAGAATACTCCTTAATCACAAGCCAAAACAGGTTTAGACATCAATCTACACAGAATACTCCATAATCACAAAGCCAAAACAGGTTTAGACATCAATCTACACAGAATACTCCTT
The DNA here is from genome assembly GCF_045791955.1 of Oncorhynchus clarkii lewisi. Classification (NCBI taxonomy): domain Eukaryota; kingdom Metazoa; phylum Chordata; class Actinopteri; order Salmoniformes; family Salmonidae; genus Oncorhynchus; species Oncorhynchus clarkii. The sequence continues at coordinate 23,765 of NW_027259252.1, read as the reverse complement.
AATCACAAAGCCAAAACAGGTTTAGACATCAATCTACACAGAATACTCCTTAATCACAAAGCCAAAACAGGTTTAGACATCAATCTACACAGAATACTCCATAATCACAAAGCCAAAACAGGTTTAGACATCAATCTACACAGAATACTCCTTAATCACAAAGCAAAAACAAGTTTAGACATCAATCTACACAGAATACTCCTTAATCACAAAGCAAAAACAAGTTTAGACATCAATCTACACAGAATACTCCATAATCACAAAGCCAAAACAGGTTTAGACATCAATCTACACAGAATACTCCTTAATCACAAAGCGAAAACAGGTTTAGACATCAATCTACACAGAATACTCCATAATCACAAAGCGAAAACAGGTTTAGACATCAATCTACACAGAATACTCCTTAATCACAAAGCGAAAACAGGTTTAGACATCAATCTACACAGAATACTCCATAATCACAAAGCGAAAACAGGTTTAGACATCAATCTACACAGAATACTCCATAATCACAAAGCCAAAACAGGTTTAGACATCAATCTACACAGAATACTCCATAATCACAAAGCCAAAACAGGTTTAGACATCAATCTACACAGAATACTCCATAATCACAAAGCCAAAACAGGTTTAGACATCAATCTACACAGAATACTCCATAATCACAAAGCGAAAACAGGTTTAGACATCAATCTACACAGAATACTCCTTAATCACAAAGCCAAAACAGGTTTAGACATCAATCTACACAGAATACTCCTTAATCACAAAGCCAAAACAGGTTTAGACATCAATCTACACAGAATACTCCATAATCACAAAGTGAAAACAGGTTTAGACATCAATCTACACAGAATACTCCATAATCACAAAGTGAAAACAGGTTTAGACATTTATGCAAAAAAAAAAAAAAAAAAAAATCACGTTTACATAAATATTCAGACCCTTTACTCAGTACTTTGTTGCAGCACCTTTGGCAGCGATTACAGCCTCAAGTCTTCTTGGGTATGACACTACAAGCTTGGCACACCTGTATTTGGGGAGTTTCTTCCATTCTTCTCTGCAGATCCTATCAATCGGTCTGGTTTGATGGGGAGCGTCGCTGTACAGCTATTTTTAGGTGTCTCCAGAGGTGTTCGATCGATCGGGTTCAAGTCTGGGCTCTGGCTGGGCAACTTAAGAGCATTCAGAAACTTGTCCCGAAGCCACACTTGCATTGTCTTGGCTGAGTGCTTAGGGTCTTTGTCCTGTTAGAAGGTGAACCCTCATCCCAGTCTGAGGTCCTGAGCAGGTTTTCATCAAGGACCTCGCTGTACTTTGCTACGTTCATCTTTCCCTTGATCCTGACTAGTCTCCCAGTCCCTGCTGCTGAAAAACATCCCCACGGCATGATGCTGCCACCACCATGCTTCACTGTAGGGATGGTGCCAGGTTTCCTCCAGACATTCAGGCCAGAGAGTTCAATCTTGGTTTCATCAGACCAGTGCAGCTTGTTTCTCATGGTCTGAGAGTCTTTAGATGCCTTCTGACAAACTCCAAGCGGGCTGTCATGTGCCTTTTATTGGGGTGTGGCTTACGTCTGGCCACTCTACCATAAAGGCCTGATTGGTGGATTGCTGCAAAGATGGTTGTACTTCTGGAAGGTTCTCCCATCTCCACAGAGGTACTCTGAAGCTCTTTCAGAGTGACCATTGGGTTCTTGGTCACCTCCCTGACCAAGGCCCTTCTACCCCGATACATCAGTTTGGATGGGCGGCCAGCTCTAGGAAGAGTCTTGGTGGTTCCAAACTTCTTCCATTTAAGAAAGATGGAGGTCACGGTGTTCTTGTGGACCTTCAATGCTGCAGACATTTTTTTGGTACCTTTCCCCAGATCTGTGCCTCAACACAACCCTGTTTTGGAGCTATATGGACAATTCCTTCCACCTAATGGCTTGGTTTTTGCTCTGACATGCACTGTCAACTGTGGGACCTTATATAGACAGGTGTGTGCCTTTTCCAAATCATGTCCAATCAATTGAATGTACCACAGATTGAATCCAATGAAGTTGTAGAAACATCAGGGATGATCAATGGAAACAGGATGCACCTGAGCTCAAATCCAAATCTCATTTACAAAGGGTCTGAATACTTAGGTAAAAAGGTATCCATTTTTTAAAATATTGAATACATTTGCAAACATTTTTAAAAACCTGCTATTGCTTTGTCATTAAGGAGTAGTGCGTGTAGATAAAATAAATATTGAATCAATTAATTTTAGAATAAATTGATTCTGGAGTAACAAAATGTGTAAAAAGTCAAGGGGTCTGAATACTTTCCGAATGCAGTGTGTATATACAAAACATTAGGAGCACCCTCCTTCGTCCTCAGAACAGCCACAGTGTGTGGGCATGGACGTCAAGGTGTCAAAGTGTTCCACGGTGATGCTGGCCCATGTTGACTACAATTTTATTTTTTTATTTTACCTTTATTATTACCTTCAGTTAAGAACACATTCTTATTTTCAATGACGGCCTAGGAACAGTGGGTCAACTGCCTGTTCAGGGGCAGAACGACAGATTTGTACCTTGTCAGCTCGGGGATTCGAACTTGCAACCTTTTGGTTACTAGTCCAACGCTCTAACCACTAGGCTACCCTGCCGCCCAATGCTTCCCACAGTTGTCAAGTTGGCTGGATGTCCTTTGGGTGGTGGACCATTCTTGATACACACGGGAAACTGTTGAGCGTGAAAAACCCAGCAGTGTTGCAGTTCTTGACACAAACCAGTGCACCTGGCACCTACTACCATACCCCTTTCAAAGGCATATTTTGTCTTGCCCATTCATCCTCTGAATGGAACACATACAAAAATGTTGCCCCCCCCCAAAAATTAGAAAATGGAATCAGGCCACAAAAAATATATATTTATATGGCCCTACAGCAGATACTGTATTCACAACACAGCTCTAAACACAACCAACAACCAGGTTCCAACCAAGATGACCTACTACATACAGCCTTTAAACAACCAACAGCCAGAGGTTCCAACCAAGATGACTTACTACAGCCTTTAAACAACCAACAGCCAGAAGTTCCAACCAAGATGACCTACTACAGCCTTTAAACAACCAACAGCCAGAGGTTCCAACCAAGATGACTTACTACAGCCTTTAAACAACCAACAGCCAGAAGTTCCAACCAAGATGACCTACTACAGCCTTTAAACAACCAACAGCCAGAGGTTCCAACTAAGATGACTTACTACAGCCTTTAAACAACCAACAGCCAGAGGTTCCAACCAAGATGACCTACTACAGCCTTTAAACAACCAACAGCCAGAGGTTTCAACCAAGATGACCTACTACAGCCTTTAAACAACCAACAGCCAGAGGTTCCAACCAAGATGACCTACTACAGCCTTTAAACAACCAACAGCCAGAGGTTCCAACCAAGATGACTTACTACAGCCTTTAAACACCCAACAGCCAGAGGTTCAATTAGGGTTGGGTGGTGTGCAGATTTTCATACAGTTTCTGTACCATACCGGAGTATATGCTATTACCAAGAGGGAGTTGAATGTCTCTGCTGTAACCAAGAAGCTTCATCTTCACATCTAGAGCCACTTAGCAAACCAAATGCATAGCTGGAGAACTGAGCTGGATAATCTAATTAACATCCTAGATTTCTCAAAATTATACTCAACTTAAAAATACATCTATTTATTTTTCAAACAGTATTGCAAAATCATACCTTCTGTATTTCAAAATATAGCGTTTATACCATATGCTGTGGTATTAGCCCAAGCCTAGAAACAATAAGTAATAACTAAAAGTATAGAAACACATTAACTCTCACTATTGGATGGCGCCCTAAAATGACAAAAAGGAGCTGATCGTGGACCACAGGAAACGGAGAGCTGAGCACGCCCCCATCCACATCCACAAGGCTGTAGTGGAGCGGGTCGACAGCTTTGAGATCCTCGGAGTCCACATCACTAAGGAATTATAAATGGTCCACACACACACCAACACAGACGTGAAGAAGGCACGACAACACCTCTTTCCCCCCCCAGGAGGCAAAAAATATTTGGCATGGGTCCTCAGATCATCAAAATGTTATACAGCTTCACCATTGAGGAAATCTTGACCGGCTGTCTCACCGCTTAGTATGGCAACTGCTTGGCATTTGATCGCAAGGCACCACAGAGGGTAGTGAGTACAACCCAGTACATCACTGGGGCAGAGCTCTCTGTTATTCAAGCACTCTATACCAGGCGGTGTCAGAGGAAAGGCCCTGAACATTGTTAAAGTCTCCAGCCACCCCAGGTCATTGACTATTCTCTCTGCATTCACATAGCAGAAACGATGCACCAAGTCTGGGACCAACAGAACATCTTCTACCCCCCCCAAGCCACAAGACTGATAAATAGTTAACCAAACAGCTACCTGGACTATCTGCACTGACCCACTTTGCACTAACTCGTTTGACTCATCACATACGCTGCTGCTACTGTCTATTATCTATCCTGATGCCTAGTCACTTTACCCCTACCTATATGTACATATCTACCTCCCTTACCTCGTACCCCTGCACATTGACTTGGTACATGGTACATGGTACCTTGTGTATATAGCCATGTTATTACCCCTGCACATTGACTTGGTAGTGGTACCCTGTGTATATAGCCATGTTATTACCTGGTACCCTGTGTATATAGCCATGTTATTAGCCCTGCACATTGACTTGGTAGTGGTACCCTGTGTATACAGCCATGTTATTACCTGGTACCCTGTGTATATAGCCATGTTATTACCCCTGCACATTGACTTGGTAGTGGTACCCTGTGTATACAGCCTAGTTATTACCTCTACCCCTGCACATTGACTTGGTAGTGGTACCCTGTGTATATAGCCATGTTATTACCTGGTACCCTGTGTATATAGCCATGTTATTACCCCTGCACATTGACTTGGTAGTGGTACCCTGTGTATATAGCCATGTTATTACCTGGTACCCTGTGTATATAGCCATGTTATTACCCCTGCACATTGACTTGGTAGTGGTACCCTGGTACCCTGTGTATATAGCCATGTTATTACCACTGCACATTGACTTGGTACTGATACCCTGTGTATATAGCCATGTTATTACCTGGTACCCTGTGTATATAGCCATGTTATTACCCCTGCACATTGACTTGGTAGTGGTACCCTGTGTATACAGCCTAGTTATTACCTGATACCCTGCACATTGACTTGGTAGTGGTACCCTGTGTATACAGCCATGTCATTACCCCTGCACATTGACTTGGTACTGATACCCTGTGTATATAGCCATGTTATTACCCTTGCACATTGACTTGGTACTGATACCCTGTGTATATAGCCATGTTATTACCCTTGCACATTGACTTGGTAGTGGTACCAAGTCACTGACATCATGTCAGTGATTCTCTCGGTAACACAGGTGTGAGTGTTGACGAGGACAAGGATGGAGATCATTCGGTCATGCTGATTGAGTTCGAATAACAGACTGTTAGCTTCAAAAGGAGGGTGGTGCTTAGAATCATTGTTCTTCCTCTGTTAACCATGGTTACCTGCAAGGAAACACATGCAGTCATCATTGCTTTGCACAAAAAGGGCTTCACAGGCAAAGATATTGCTGCCAGTAAGATTGCACCTAAATCAACCATTTATCGGATCATCAAGAACTTCAAGGAGAGCGGTTCAATTGTTGTGAAGAAGGCTTCAGGGCGCCCAAGAAAGTCCAGCAAGCGCCAGGACCGTCTCCTAAAGTTGATTCAGCTGCGGGATCGGGGCACCACCAGTACAGAGCTTGCTCAGGAATGGCAGCAGGCAGGTGTGAGTGCATCTGCACGCACAGTGAGGCGAAGACTTTTGGAGGATGGCCTGGTGTCAAGAAGGGCAGCAAAGAAGCCACTTCTCTCCAGGAAAAACATCAGGGACAGACTGATATTCTGCATAAGGTACAGGGATTGGACTGCTGAGGACTGGGGTAAAGTCATTTTCTCTGATGAATCCCCTTTCCGATTGTTTGGGGCATCGGGAAAAAAGCTTGTCCGGAGAAGGCAAGGTGAGCGCTAGCATCAGACCTGTGTCATGCCAACAGTAAAGCATCCTGAGACCATTCATGTGTGGGGTTGCTTCTCAGCCAAGGGAGTGGGCTCACTCACCATGTTGCCTAAGAACACAGCCATGAATAAAGAATGGTACCAACACATCCTCAGAGAGCAACTTCTCCCAACCATCCAGGAACAGTTTGGCGACGAACAATATCTTTTTCCAGCATGATGGAGCACCTTGCCATAAGGCAAAAGTGATAACTAAGTGGCTCGGGGAACAAAACATCGATATTTTGGGTCCATGGCCAGGAAACTCCCCAGACCTTAATCCCATTGAGAACTTGTGGTCAATCCTCAAGAGGAGGGTGGACAAACAAAAACCCACAAATTCTGACAAACTCCAAGCATTGATTGTGTAAGAATGGGCTGCCATCAGTCAGGATGTGGCCCAGAAGACAGCATGCCAGGGCGGATTGCAGAGGTCTTGAAAAATAAGGGTCAACACTGTAGTATTGACTCTTTGCATCAACTTCATGTAATTGTCAATAAAAGCCTTTGACACTTATGAAATGCTTGTAATTATACTTCAGTATTCCATAGTAACATCTGACAAAAATATCTAGACACTGAAGCAGCAAACTTTGTGGATATTAATATTTGTGTCATTCTCAAAACTTTTGGCCACGACTGTACACCGGTTGCTGACCAAGCATGAAGACAAATAACATTTGATTTGAAAACCACTGGATTGGATAAAATTCTGCGAGTGAACACAGTAGTGTCTATTCCAGTCATGTCTTTCTAGCTAGCCATTAGGTGAAACATCACACCTTATGGGTTCACGTGACATCACATCTTATGGGTTCACGTGACATCACATCGTATGGGTTCACGTGACATCACATCGTATGGGTTCACGTGACATCACATCGTATGGGTTCACGTGACATCACATCGTATGGGTTCACGTGACATCACATCTTATGGGTTCACGTGACATCACACCTTATGGGTTCACGTAACATCACACCTTATGGGTTCACATGAAATCACACCTTATGGGTTCACATGAAATCACACCTTATGGGTTCACGTCACATCTTATGGGTTCACGTGACATCTCTTATGGGTTCACGTGACATCTCTTATGGGTTCACGTCACACCTTATGGGTTCACGTGACATCGCTTATGGGTTCACGTGACATCACACCTTATGGGTTCACGTGACATCACACCTTATGGGTTCACGTGACATCACACCTTATGGGTTCACGTGACATCACACCTTATGGGTTCACGTGACATCACACCTTATGGGTTCACGTGACATCACACCACATGGGTTCACGTGACATCACACCACATGGGTTCACGTGACATCACATCTTATGGGTTCACGTGACATCACACCTTATGGGTTCACGTGACATCACACCTTATGGGTTCACGTGACATCACATCTTATGGGTTCACGTGACATCACACCTTATGGGTTCACGTGACATCACACCTTATGGGTTCACGTGACATCACACCACATGGGTTCACGTGACATCACACCACATGGGTTCACGTGACATCACACCACATGGGTTCACGTGACATCACACCACATGGGTTCACGTGACATCACATCTTATGGGTTCACGTGACATCACACCTTATGGGTTCACGTGACATCACACCTTATGGGTTCACGTGACATCACATCTTATGGGTTCACGTGACATCACACAGAAGCTGTTAAGAAGCCTTTTGGTCCTAGACTAGGCGCTCCGGTACTGCTTGCGGTGCGGTAGCAGAGAAACCAAGGCTAAAACAAGTCTAACTTAGCTGACTAAGTGCATTGATCAGTGTTTCAACTGTCACACTAGATGGTGTGGTCAGATGGAGGTTGAGGTGAGGGGGCTGGATGTCATTGTAATTAATGTGATTTGATTAATTGTTCAGGAGTCTAATGGCTCGGGGGTAGGAGCTGTTTAGAAGCCTCTTGGACCCAGACTTGGTGCTCCGGTACCACTTGCCGTGCGGTAGCAGAGAACACAGTCTATGACTTGGGTGACTGGAGTCTTTGACAAGACGTACTTTGTTGTACATTAACACACAGATAACTAATATATGTCTCTATGCTCACAACCCAACCACCTTAGATACACAACCCCCCCCCCCCCCCCCCCCCCCCCCCCCCGCTTGGGCTGGAAGACAATGGGTCAGGTGCAGTGCGGAGCCCCTGTAGCATATTATAAAGAGGTAGTAGGACTCTGTACCTTGGTTAAAGGATGAAGCTGACATCAGGGAAATGCACTCAGCCATGGAAGATCTAAGCACGGCCTGAACAGCAAGACTGCAGCAAGGGAAATCTATTTATTCTCTGTGCTGGTTGAGACAGTATGATGATGCAGAGCCAAGGGGGTCGTATTCATTAGGACGTAACGTAGCAAAACGCTTTCGCCCGAGAATGAAAATGAGGGGTTTCTTTATTGAACAAGTTGAGGTAGTCTCTCTCTCTGTTTCAGTGTTCATGCACATGTATGGCTTGTTCATGAAGAATAGAGAGAGGCTGCAGTATGGATGACTGGGCAGGAAAGATGCTGCTGGCCCCTCTGTGCTGCTGGGGGCGGGCTCTCTCCCCGTCATGCTGGGGGCGCGCTCTCTCCCTCTCTCTCCCCGTGGTGCTGGGGGCACGCTCTCTCACCCCCCAGTCATGCTGGGGGAGCTCTCGCTCCCCGTCATGCTGGGGGCGTGCTCTCTCTCCCCCCAGTCATGCTGGGGGCGCGCTCTCTCCCCCCAGTCATGCTGGGGGCGCGCTCTCTCTCCCCCCAGTCACGCTGGGGGCGCTCTCTCTCTCCCCCAAGTCACGCTGGGGGCGCTCTCTCTCCCTCTCTCTCCCCGTCACGCTGGGGGCGCTCTCTCTCCCCGTCACGCTGGGGGCGCTCTCTCTCCCTCTCTCTCCCCGTCACGCTGGGGGCGCTCTCTCTCCCTCTCTCCCCCCAGTCATGCTGGGGGCGCTCTCTCTCCCTCTCTCTCCCCGTCATGCTGGGGGCGCGCTCTCTCCCTCTCTCTCCCCGTGATGCTGGTGGGTGATCGCTCTTTCCCCGTGATGCTGGGGTGGGGCTCTCTCTCTCCCCGTGATGATGGGAGTGCTCTCTCTCCCACCGTGATGCTGGGGGGGCTCTCTCTCTCTCCCCGTGATGCTGGGAGGGGCTCTCTCTTCCCGTGATGCTGGGAGGGGCTCTCTCTCTGTGATGCTGGGAGGGGCTCTCTCTCCCCGTGATGCTGGGGGGCCCTCTCTCCCCGTGATGCTGGGGGGCCCTCTCTCCCCGTGATGCTGGCAGCCCTCTCTCCCTGTGATGCTAGGGGCTCTCTCTGCCTGTAATGCTGGGGGCTCGCTCTCCCCGTGATGCAGGGAACTCTCTCTCCCCGTGATGCTGGGGGCCCTCTCTCGCAGTGTTGCTGGGGGCCCTCTCTCCCTGTGATGCTGGGGGCCCTCTCTCCCTGTGATGCTGGAGCTCTCTCTCCCCGTGATGCTGGGGGCTCTCTCTCCCCGTGATGCTGGGGGCTCTCTCTCCCTGTGATGCTGGGGGCTCTCTCTCCCTGTGATGCTGGGGGCTCTCTCTCCCTGTGATGCTGGGGGCTCTCTCTCCCTGTGATGCTGGGGGCTCTCTCTCACCGTGATGCTGGGGGCCCTCTCTCCCTGTGATGTTGGGGGCTCTCTCTCTCTCTGTGTCTCTTTTAGTGCCACATCTCACAGCAAGGCCACTTGATTATTTATAACAAAGCAGCAGTGAGAAGGAGAGGAGCCGGAAACGACCAGCTGACAGCAGCACAGCAGTATCCCTCCTGCCCTTTCTCCTGGGATGCCCCTGCCCAGTGTGCCACCTACCAGTCCACAACAGATACACAGACCAATCCCTTTCTTCAAAAACAGACGATTAATTGTGGTGCAAAATATAATGTCAGTACGACAAGTAGTCCCAGTCCCAAACGACACAACCGAATAGCTTCAGAATCAGTATCACAGTAGTGCAGCAAAGATAGTCCTGTACAGACAAACATACATCTTTTCTCTTTGAGAGACCAAGGTGATTAGCTAGTTCCACAGGTTCCCTCACAGTACAGTGTGTATCGTACTGCACAGTCAGGAAGGCACCCCTATATGTCTGAGACACCCCTTATTTTAAACCAGAGGGACCAGCATCACCATATCTGTCAGCCTTCACACTGCCGGCCAATAGCGGGCCTTTACAGACCAGATCAATGTGTCGCTACATCCGAATCAATGCCGTCTTAGATAACAGGGGTGTGCAGGGCAACATATCCATGATTCTCTTTCACACCAACACTGACAGTTGTTACCAGATCTTGCAGTGTTTTCACAGCTAATAGGTATATAACTATATAGTTAAAGCCCATGTTTAGTGACAGATGTAGTTAGCAAAGATCTGACCTTGTTCTGCCTGGTGAAGAGAGAACAACTGTTGTTAACCTACCATGTGCTTGCAATAACTACATAGGTCAACCATCTACACCTAGCTAGCCAAAACAATAGTACTTGCAGCTAACAAGACAGCTCCCCTAAATAGCCATTGCTATAACTGGCTAGCGAGTTAACAAGGTTTGAATGCTGCCAACTTAGTCACTAGGCTAGCTAGATAGTGAACTAGCAACCATCTGTATTAGCGACGTTGCTAACTTGCTAACGTTAGCATGCACAAAACACCCGTGATTAGGTCAATAAATAACATTCAAAATGTTCATCTATCTGTTGAAATGGAAACGAGCTTTACCTTCAGCCACATCTTCGTCTATGGCTCCCTTCACCTGAGAGAAGCACCATTGGAAATCGTTCCCTCCTCCGACACCTATAAAACATCACAAATTGAATAAAGGTGAATAAATAGCCAGAAAATAGGAGCAGATGTTATAGAAATACAGAGGAATTAATTCCCACCTTTAAATGTGTACTTCAACATAGCAACTAGTTAACTATGGAGTATACACTTTGGCACACATTGTCAGAGCTGCTCGGTTGCCTGTTAGCCAAGAAACTTGCAATGCTTTTAGGCCGCGCTGATGCGGGGGCCCCCCGTCTACAAAGTTGTCAACCTTACCTGCCATTGTCACTTTCTGCAACACAACTGGCTTCTTTTTTTTGGGCGGGGGGAGGGGGTCTTCCCGATAGTGATTAGAGTTGTAAGGATTGTAATTTCAGTACAAGGTTATTAAAAATGAAACAGTTATTAGAGTCGTGAATATGGGCTTTACAGAAATGCCCGTGATTTTTTTCATTTCATTTCCAAAAATCCAAAATGGCGCACAAGTGACAGTCGACGTGACACGGTGACGTCATTGCGACGCTTCGGAAGTCTATTTCAGGCGCTCGACCGCATCAGAGGCGCACCGTCTATGCGCAGCTTCGCATAGCCTTGGCGAGCTGACAGATACAGGGCGTGGGAAAGTGGACTATTATCTCTATGTTTCCCCCCGTAATGACCATTCAATGTTTTTTGCAAAACAGATTTTTTTTGTTGTTGGTTTCATACTTAGATAAAGACATTCGACACAAAGTCAGAGACATTGTCATAGGCATCGAAATCTAAGAAATAGACAGAGCCTTAATCCTAGGCCATTGGCTGGTGTTTCACAACCATTTATATACAAGGGAATAGAGCTCGCCAGTTTGTAGTCCTAAAAACCGGAAATGAGTTACCACTGGTTCGGTCAGCCATTCCTATGGGAAAATTCACGGGGAAAGAATGGGTTTTTGGAATAAACAGCGAAAAGGTAAACACAGGCTTAGGATATCTTATACGTTTTATTCTATGAGATAATATCAGTCAGTTAACATGGCATTTATGAATTATGAAACCTTTATGTTATTGTTTTTAATTACACAAATGCTTAAAAATTCACAAAACGTTACGTTAGCGGATGAAGATGATCTCATAGAACAAAAGGTATAAGATCTCCTAAGTCTGTGTTTACCACACTGCTTATTTTGGGTGTTTATCCAAACCCCCCCCCCAAAAAAACTCCATTCATTTACCCATAGGATTTGCCAAACGAACCAATGGTGGAGTTAATGTCTACTCCATTACTATTGCTCAGAGACCGAAAAGTAATAACGTTTTTGTTTGTTTGAGTGATGTAAACCTTTACGTTCTTGATGTGCTGGTGTGAACCTGATTCTAGATCTCGTGAAACTAGTTGAAACTGTAAAGTAAATCATCCTTCTTTTTGTTGTTGTTGTTGAACAAATTATTTACTCCGTGCAATTGTGTGAGATAAATCACAACTATAGCAGTTACAGGAAGTCGGCTATCTTGTCAATATAATAAATAGTCTTTGTCAATACTACAACAGTAACAAAGCTACTCACAACCACTGACAGTCAATTTACAATCTTGTTTTGAGGCAGACTGTAGAGACCAGCCAGTAGAGGGCAGTATTTAGCCAGACCAGCCAGTAGAGGGCAGTATTTAGCCAGACCAGCCAGTAGAGTGCAGTATTTAGCCAGAAATGACGAGGCTCCTCAGATCTTTCTCTGCTCATTATGAAGAGGTGGTGTCCTCTCCTCGCCAGTGTTCTGCTGAATGTGACTAAGTTCCTGCTAGTGGAAGCTTGTTTGCTCTATGTATTTTTTTATATATTTTTTCAATTTGCTTGTTAGACTTAAAAGCCCTAGAAATCCTCCTCGGCCTGACAGAGTAATCCTCTATCTACTTTGTTGTAGCTTCTCTCTTCATTAATTCCAACCCATACGGGGGGAAAAACATGCATTTGTGAATGATATAAAAATGTCCAAATAAAGTATTTTTTAAATGAACGGGGTATGGTAGTAGGTGCCAAGCACACCGGTTTGAGTGTATCAAGAACTGTTGGGGCTACTGGGTTTTTCACACTCAACAGTTTCCCATGTTTATCAAGAATGGTCCACCACCCACAGGACATCCAGCCAACTTGACACAACAGTGGGAAGCATCGGAGTCAACACGGGCCATCATCCCTGTGGAACGCTTTCGACACCTTGTAGAGTCCAATGCCCGACGAATTGAGGCTGTTCTGAGGGAAAAGGGGGGAAGTGCAACTCAATATTAAGAAGGTGTTCCTAATGCTTTGTACACTGAGTATGTATCACACAAAGTAAGTGGGGGGGACAGCGTAGCCTAGTGGTTAGAGCTTTGGACAAGTAACCGAAAGGTTGCAGGTTTGAATACCCGGCCGTCATTGAAAATAGGAATTTGTTCTTAACTGACTTGCCTAGTTAAAAAAAATAGTACATGTTAAACACATCAGAAAATGTATTTAAAGTAAACTCTGAAATCCTTTAAAGAATTTATTTTACAACGTATTTCCACATGTATTTATCAACATATTTGGAAATGTTTTGTGAAATGTGTTTTATTTTAATGTATTGGTCAGAAATATGTTTAAATTAAAATTGATCTAATTAATATATGAACAAATTTGCCAAACGATATTGCAACAAAATGGTTCCTGTCTTAACAAAGGCACTGTAGTGACTGGCAACGTACTGATGTCAGACTCATTCAGACTGCAGAACTGGCGGTGTACAAACTTAATACATGAGTACAACATAAACCAACGACCCAACGAGAGCTAACCCAAGAACACGACTCCAGCAAGCTACCCTCCGATGGGTGACCCAACGAGAGCTAACCCAAGAACACGACTCCAGCAAGCTACCCTCCGATGGGTGACCGAACGAGAGCTAACCCAAGAACACGACTCCAGCAAGCTACCCTCCGATGGGTGACCCAACGAGAGCTAACCCAAGAACACGACTCCAGCAAGCTACCCTCCGATGGGTGACCCAACGAGAGCTAACCCAAGAACACGACTCCAGCAAGCTACCCTCCGATGGGTGACCCAACGAGAGATAACCCAAGAACACGACTCCAGCAAGCTACCCTCCGATGGATGACCCAATGTTAAAACACAACATCTCCTGGAGTCCCACTGTTAAAACACAACACAACACCACCTGGAGTCCCCACTGTTAAAACACAACACAACATCACCTGGAGTCCCACTGTTAAAACACAACATCACCTGGAGTCCCACTGTTAAAACACAACACAACATCACCTGGAGTCCCACTGTTAAAACACAACACAACATCACCTGGAGTCCCACTGTTAAAACACAACACAACATCTCCTGGAGTCCCACTGTTAAAACACAACATCACCTGGAGTCCCACTGTTAAAACACAACACAACATCACCTGGAGTCCCACTGTTAAAACACAACACAACATCACCTGGAGTCCCACTGTTAAAACACAACACAACATCTCCTGGAGTCCCACTGTTAAAACACAACACAACATCACCTGGAGTCCCACTGTTAAAACACAACACAACATCACCTGGAGTCCCACTGTTAAAACACAACACAACATCACCTGGAGTCCCACTGTTAAAACACAACACCACATCTCCTGGAGTCCCCACTGTTAAAACACAACACAACATCTCCTGGAGTCCCACTGTTAAAACACAACACAACATCACCTGGAGTCCCACTGTTAAACACATCTCCTGGAGTCCCACTGTTAAAACACAACACAACATCACCTGGAGTCCCACTGTTAAACACATCTCCTGGAGTCCCACTGTTAAACACAACACAACATCTCCTGCATATAAAGCCTTCCTAAAAGATCCAGGCTTGCCAAAAGTAAAGTGCCCTTTTTGTATAATTATGATGGAAATAATGGGATGTTTTCCTGACTGGACATATCACGCACGCACGCACACACACACACACACACACACACACACACACACACACACACACACACATATATTGTCCTATGGGTCCTGTGGGCACTGGTCAAAAGTAGTGTCCCTTAATAAAGGAAATAAGGTACCATTTGGGACATATGTCCAATCAGGTGTAGTGACATGCCATATAATGACTAGCAGGGATATAAAAGAAGCAGCCTTCGGGGAACCTTTCTGTAACCCATTGGAAACAGGTCTTGTTATTTTGAAAAACAAATTACTCTGGAAAAGTGGAAGAGATGAGAGCGGAAGAGATGAGAGCATAGCCCGCTGTTATTTAGAGTTTTTGTTTTTGTTGTAAGAACACAGTAGTCTACAGCTTCAGTGCCCATTCTTCCAATATTAGACATGTTCTGGTCAAATTAATTCTCTTTAAGTTTGAAAGCCCTGATGGACCTTCTGTCATTTATATTCTGTTCCTCTTCTCCGACAACATGAGGTATTACTCAGCCCTTTCTGGGACGTCGGGATCAAACAAGGATATGTACCAAATGGCAGCCTATTCCCTATGTAGTGCACTACTTTTAACCAGAGCCATTAGGGATCTGATCAAAAGTAGTGCACTATATAGGGAATAGGCTGCGATTTGGGAAGCAAACAAGGTCTGGCATATCTAAAACGGACAATGTTGTAGACCTACATAAGAAAGTTTCCTGGAAATGTGTTTTCTACCCACCGGACTTACTTTGTCTATAATATATGATCAGAGTTTGAAACAATACAGGTTCCCCTGGGCTGGGAAAGCAGCAGCTCTTAAAATGATTTATCTTTATGGATTGAATGTCAGGAGAGATATATGGAGGTGTGAATTCTCCCCAACCACAACACGGAGCAGTGAACTCAACATCGGGTAGTGCGCACTGACATCATTAGTGCACACTGTAGAAATTTTTTTGCAAAGGAAAATGTTTTGCTATGAAAACGAGTTTTTATTGGACACATTTAGGTAGATCTCTCCCCATTTTATCCTGATTGCTTCCGTTTGGTCTCTTCAGGACCTCGTTTTTTTCCAGGCGCTGCATGGTCAATCCGACGTCTGCATTGGGCGTGCAGCATTTATGGTGTTATGGCTTCTGTAGAAGTCAGGGCATTTCTACTTCTTGTGCTTCGCAGAGCTGTTGTCAAGGAAGTGTATTTGTATTTACTCAGGACCTCCCGCCCTCAGCTAACGTCAACCAATCATACTTAAAAATCATACAATGTGATTTTCTGGATTTTTGTTTTAGATTCTGTCTCTCACAGTTGAAGTGTACCTATGATATAAATTACAGACCTCGACATGCTTTGTAAGTAGGAAAACCTGGAAAATTAGCAGTGTCTCAAATACTTGTTCTCCCCACTCCCCACTTGTTCTCCCATACAGTACCATTCAAGGAGTGTGCAAAGCTGTCATCAAGGCAAAGAGTGGTAACTTTGAAGAATCAAAAATATTTTTTTGATTTGTTTAACACTTTGATATATACAGTACATGATTCCATATGTGTTATTTCATAGTTGATGTCTTCACTATTATTCTACGATGTGGAAAATAGTAAAATAAAAGAAAGAAAAACCTTTGAATGAGTAGGTGTGTCCAAACTTTTTGTAACGGGATTCTTCCTGGGAAGGAGAGGAGGACCAAAATGCAGCGTGGTTGAAATTCATGTTTGTTTTTAATAAGAAAACTATACATGAATAAACTACAAAAACAACAAACGTGTAAACCCGAAACAGTCCCGTGTGAAACAAACACTGACACAGGAGACAATCACCCACAAAACCCAACACAAAACAGGCTACCTAAATATGGCTCCCAATCAGAGACAATGACTAACACCTGCCTCTGATTGAGAACCATATCAGGCCC
This sequence comes from Oncorhynchus clarkii lewisi, assembly GCF_045791955.1. NCBI lineage: Eukaryota > Metazoa > Chordata > Actinopteri > Salmoniformes > Salmonidae > Oncorhynchus > Oncorhynchus clarkii. The sequence continues at coordinate 7,044 of NW_027259252.1, read as the reverse complement.
AAACACAGAAACAGACAAACAAGACATCCAACATAGAATGCCCACTCAGATCACACCCTGACCAAACAAAACATAGAACATACAAAACAAACTATGGTCAGGGTGTGACAGTACCCCCCCCCCCCCCAAGGTGCGGTCTCCGGCCGGAAAACCTGAACCTATTGGGGAGGGTCTGGGTGGGCATCTGTCCGCGGTGCTGGACGTGACCCCCACTTCACCACAGTCTTAGTCCGCCCCATTGTCCGCTTCCGTGGCCTCCTAACCACGGCGACCCTTCTAAATGAACCCACTGGACTGAGGGGCAGCTCGGGACAGAGGGGCAGCTCGGGACAGAGGGGTAGCTCGGGACAGAGGGGTAGCTCCGTACTGGCTGACGATTCTGGCAGATCCTGGCTGACTGGCGGCTCTGGCTGCTCTATGCTGACTGGCGGCTCTGGCAGATCCTGGCTGACTGGCGGCTCTGGCTGCTCCATGCTGACTGGCGGCTCTGGCTGCTCCATGCTGACTGGCGGCTCTGGCTGCTCCATGCAGACTGGCGGCTCTGGCTGCTCCATGCAGACTGGCGGCTCTGGCTGCTCCATGAAGACTGGCGGCTCTGGCTGCTCCATGCAGACTGGCGGCTCTGGCTGCTCCATGCAGACTGGCGGCTCTGGCTGCTCCATGCAGACTGGCGGCTTTGGCTGCTCCATGCAGACTGGCGGCTCTGGCTGCTCCATGCAGACTGGCAGCTCTGGCTGCTCCATGCAGACTGGCTGCTCTGGCTGCTCCATGCAGACTGGCTGCTCTGGCTGCTCCATGCAGACTGGCAGCTCTGGCAGCTCCTTGCAGACTGGCAGCTCTGGCAGCTCCTTGCAGACTGGCAGCTCTGGCGAGGAGGAAGGCTCCGGCAGCGCAGGACAGGCGGGAGCACCTGTAAGGATGAGACGGAGAGACAGCCTGGTGCGGGGGGCTGCCACCGGAGGGCTGGTGCGTGGAGGTGGTACCGGATAGACCGGACCGTGCAGGCGCACTGGAGCTCTTGAGCACCGAGCCTGCCCAACCCTACCTGGTTGAATGCTCCCGGTCGCCCTGCCAGTGCGGCGAGGTGGAATAGCCTGCACTGGGCTATGCAGGCGAACCGGGGACACCATGCGCAAGGCTGGTGCCATGTAAGCCGGCCCAAGGAGACATTTATAATGCATTTATTATCAAACAAATATACATGTGGAAATCTAAAGGAAGGATAAGGCGTATGAGTTCTTTACGACCTCAGTAACCCAGAGAGAGAGCGAGAGACTGGAGTGTGTTTACTCCTCTTGTACCCTGACATCCTTTCTGTCTTCTGTCATTCTGTCTAAAAATAAAAGCTGTGTCAGTCAGAAGGGAAGCTGAAAAAGGCAGGGAAAAGCACTGTCATGTTCATACCTGGGTCATAAGAGACAGTGTACGTGGCTCAAATCACATCCTTTCCCTGTCTAGTGCAGTGCAACAATACAACGTAGTGCCCTATCATAGGGAATAGGGTGCCATTTGAGACCTACATGAATGGTTCACAGCAGTAGACACTTTAGTCAAGCTATGGTTCCTCCTCTCTTGTCATAATGCTCTTACCTTCAAGAAACCTAACCTACTTAAAAGACTGGTTCACTTTTCATTGACCAAATATCATTTTTTTTAAATGTAAAAGGTATGTTATAGAATTAATTTTTTACTATTTAATAACTTGGTTTTGAGAAACCGAAACCAGCGGTGTTTATTCTGTAGTACAGGGGACATGGACAAACATGAACAAAAGTTCCAAAAAAATGTCATTTTAGAAACGCAAAAGCTTTTAGTATAGTGATGTTAGTCTTTGCATGTTCGTGAAATTGTGTTATTTCCGAACATTATCCGCAACGTTATATTCCATTTTGTTGAACTCGAGCGAGCAACCGTGTGATTTCTGCTTCCGTTGTCGTGGTAACGAGAAATGAGAAAACACAAGCATGCTCGCACACGGAAATATATCGCTCGAGTCCAACAAAATGGACTATAACATTGCGGATAAAGTTCAGAATGACGACAAAAACAGAGATTTGGTAAAAAAAACAAAAAAAAAAGTTAACCACCTCCTTTAAAATGAACATTATACAAGGTAACATACCTAAAGGGAAACTTTAAATCCACATCTTCAGATGCATGATGTCCTGGGCCTGTATTAAGTACTAGTTCCTAGTAGTAGGAGTAGTAGTAGTGCTGATCTAGGACCAGGCCCTCCCTTTCCATAATACTCTCATTCATTATGATCTAAAAGACAAAAATGATCCTAGATCAGCGTCTCGACACAGATGCTATACATGGAATACCAAAGGACTATATATAGCTACAATAACTCAGAATGATAAGAATGCACATAACAAGCTGTTGGTTTACTGCTGAGACCAGCTCCTACAGTCTCTACAGCTATAGTAACTAGACTCTCTATTAACTTAACAAGCTGTTGGTTTACTGCTGAGACCAGCTCCTACAGTCTCTACAGCTATAGTAACTAGACTCTCTATTCACATAACAAGCTGTTGGTTTACTGCTGAGCCCAGCTCCTACAGTCTCTACAGCTATAGTAACTAGACTCTCTATTAACTTAACAAGCTGTTGGTTTACTGCTGAGACCAGCTCCTACAGTCTCTACAGCTATAGTAACTAGACTCTCTAGTCACATAACAAGCTGTTGGTTTACTGCTGAGACCAGCTCCTACAGTCTCTACAGCTATAGTAACTAGAGTCTCTATTCACTTAACAAGCTGTTGGTTTACTGCAGAGACCAGCTCCTACAGTCTCTACAGCTATAGTAACTAGACTCTCTATTCACATAACAAGCTGTTGGTTTACTGCTGAGACCAGCTCCTACAGTCTCTACAGCTATAGTAACTAGAATCTCTATTCACATAACAAGCTGTTGGTTTACTGCTGAGACCAGCTCCTACAGTCTCTACAGCTATAGTAACTAGAGTCTCTATTCACTTAACAAGCTGTTGGTTTACTGCAGAGACCAGCTCCTACAGTCTCGTCAGCTATAGTAACTAGACTCTCTATTCACTTAACAAGCTGTTGGTTTACTGCAGAGACCAGCTCCTACAGTCTCTACAGCTATAGTAACTAGAATCTCTATTCAAATAACAAGCTGTTGGTTTACTGCTGAGACCAGCTCCTACAGTCTCTACAGCTATAGTAACTAGACTCTCTAGTCACATAACAAGCTGTTGGTTTACTGCTGAGACCAGCTCCTACAGTCTCTACAGCTATAGTAACTAGACTCTCTAGTCACATAACAAGCTGTTGGTTTACTGCTGAGACCAGCTCCTACAGTCTCTACAGCTATAGTAACTAGACTCTCTAGTCACATAACAAGCTGTTGGTTTACTGCTGAGACCAGCTCCTACAGTCTCTACAGCTATAGTAACTAGACTCTCTATTCACATAACAAGCTGTTGGTTTACTGCTGAGACCAGCTCCTACAGTCTCTATAGCCATAGTAACTAGACTCTCTATTCACTTAACAAGCTGTTGGTTTACTGCTGAGACCAGCTCCTACAGTCTCTACAGCTATAGTAACTAGAGTCTCTATTCACTTAACAAGCTGTTGGTTTACTGCTGAGACCAGCTCCTACAGTCTCTACAGCTATAGTAACTAGACTCTCTAGTCACTTAACAAGCTGTTGGTTTACTGCTGAGACCAGCTCCTACAGTCTCTACAGCTATAGTAACTAGAGTCTCTATTCACTTAACAAGCTGTTGGTTTACTGCTGAGACCAGCTCCTACAGTCTCTACAGCTATAGTAACTAGACTCTCTAGTCACATAACAAGCTGTTGGTTTACTGCTGAGACCAGCTCCTACAGTCTCTACAGCTATAGTAACTAGAGTCTCTATTCACTTAACAAGCTGTTGGTTTACTGCTGAGACCAGCTCCTACAGTCTCTACAGCTATAGTAACTAGACTCTCTAGTCACATAACAAGCTGTTGGTTTACTGCTGAGACCAGCTCCTACAGTCTCCACAGCTATAGTAACTAGAGTCTCTATTCACTTAACAAGCTGTTGGTTTACTGCTGAGACCAGCTCCTACAGTCTCTACAGCTATAGTAACTAGAGTCTCTATTCACTTAACAAGCTGTTGGTTTACTGCTGAGACCAGCTCCTACAGTCTCTACAGCTATAGTAACTAGACTCTCTAGTCACATAACAAGCTGTTGGTTTACTGCTGAGACCAGCTCCTACAGTCTCTACAGCTATAGTAACTAGAATCTCTATTCACTTAACAAGCTGTTGGTTTACTGCTGAGACCAGCTCCTACAGTCTCTACAGCTATAGTAACTAGACTCTCTAGTCACTTAACAAGCTGTTGGTTTACTGCTGAGACCAGCTCCTACAGTCTCTACAGCTATAGTAACTAGAGTCTCTATTCACTTAACAAGCTGTTGGTTTACTGCTGAGACCAGCTCCTACAGTCTCTACAGCTATAGTAACTAGACTCTCTAGTCACATAACAAGCTGTTGGTTTACTGCTGAGACCAGCTCCTACAGTCTCTACAGCTATAGTAACTAGAGTCTCTATTCACTTAACAAGCTGTTGGTTTACTGCTGAGACCAGCTCCTACAGTCTCTACAGCTATAGTAACTAGACTCTCTATTCACTTAACAAGCTGTTGGTTTACTGCTGAGACCAGCTCCTACAGTCTCCACAGCTATAGTAACTAGACTCTCTATTGGATGACAGATGATTAAATAAACAGACAGGACCTAGCCGGTCTCATATGACACCACCCACCCACCCCTAAAGTAGAGACAACCCCTACCTTTACCTGATAACCTGGTGGCAGGTAGATGGAGGTGGCAGAGAGAGATGGAGTTGGCAGAGAAAGGAGGGAGAGGCAGAGAGAGGTGGGGGTTGCAGAGAAAGGTGGAGGTGGCAGAGAGAGGTGGAGGTGGCAGAGGTGGCTGTGATACAGTCTGGAATGGAACCAGTGTACGCCCCCAGCTTGGTCCTGGTTGGTAGATAGCACCATAGATAACATAAACATGGTTAATATAGAGGTCCTGGTTGGTAGATAGCACCATAGATAACATGGCTAATATAAAGGTCCTGGTTGGTTGATAGCACCATAGATAAACATGGCTAATATAAAGGTCCTGGTTGGTAGATAGCACCATAGATAACATAAACATGGTTAATATAAAGGTCCTGGTTGGTAGATAGCATCATAGATAACATGGCTAATATAAAGGTCCTGGTTGGTAGATAGAACCATAGATAACATGGTTAATATAAAGGTCCTGGTTGGTAGATAGCACCATAGATAACATGGTTAATATAAAGGTCCTGGTTGGTAGATAGCACCATAGATAACATGGTTAATATAAAGGTCCTGGTTGGTAGATAGCACCATAGATAACATAAACATGGTTAATATAAAGGTCCTGGTTGGTAGATAGCACCATAGATAACATGGTTAATATAGAAGTCCTGGTTGGTAGATAGCACCATAGATAACATGGTTAATATAAAGGTCCTGGTTGGTAGATAGCACCATAGATAACATAAACATGGTTAATATAAAGGTCCTGGTTGGTAGATAGCACCATAGATAACATAAACATGGTTAATATAAAGGTCCTGGTTGGTAGATAGCACCATAGATAACATGGCTAATATAAAGGTCCTGGTTGGTAGATAGCACCATAGATAACATGGCTAATATAAAGGTCCTGGTTGGTAGATAGCACCATAGATAACATGGCTAATATAAAGGTCCTGGTTGGTAGATAGCACCATAGATAACATGGCTAATATAGAGGTCCTGGTTGGTAGATAGCACCATAGATAACATGGTTAATATAAAGGTCCTGGTTGGTAGATAGCACCATAGATAACATGCCTAATAGAAAGGTCCTGGTTGGTAGATAGCACCATAGATAACATGGTTAATATAGAGGTCCTGGTTGGTAGATAGCACCATAGATAACATAAACAAAAGTTTATTTCTAGTACAGGGGCAGGCAGACGACAGGTTAAAGACAGGCAGACGACAGGTCAAAGACAGGCAGACGACAGGTCAAAGACAGGCAGACGACAGGTCAAAGACAGGAAGATGACAGGTCAAAGACAGGCAGACAACAGGACAAAGGAAGGCAGACGACAGGTCAAAGGAAGGCAGAGGACAGGTCAAAGACAGGCAGACGACAGGTCAAAGACAGGCAGACGACAGGTCAAAGACAGACAGACGACAGGTCAAAGACAGGCAGACGACAGGTCAAAGACAGGCAGGGGTCAGTAGTCCAGAGAGGGTGCAAAAGGTCCAGAACAGCAGGCAGTCTCAGGGTCAGTGTTCACCAGGGTCAATAATCCAGACACAATCCGTAAGGTACAGAACAGTACCGTAAGGTACATGCAGCCTCAGGGTCAGGGCAGGCAGGCTCAGGGTCAGGGCAGGTAGGCTCAGGGTCAGGGCAGGCAGGCTCAGGGTCAGGGCAGGCAGAACGGTCAAAACCGGGAAGGACTAGAAAACAGGAGCAAGAACAGACAGGACCAGGGGAACAAACGATGGTAGGTTTCATGAAACAAAACGAACTGGCAACAGACAAACAGAAAACACAGGTATAAATACACAGGGGATCATGGAGAAGATGGCTGACACCTGGAGGGGGGTGGAGACAATCACAAGGACAGGTGAAACAGATCAGGGTGTGACAATTTCATGGAGTATCAGGAAGACTCTTATGACTGATACATGTTGGGATACATCCCCAATAGCACCTTATTCGCTACATAGTGCACTACTATGGCTTATTCTAATGTTTTGCTTACCCAACACAAACTCACTAAATCCCAGATTTAGCACATCATTGAGCACATGCTAGGCTACACATCATAATATATATTGAGACAAATAAACAGACAGTAGCCTAGAAGTGGAAAAATAGAACTCAATCAATTTATTGAACATGATATACTCTGACATTTGACGATACCCCTATGACCTTAGCCTTGGGAAAATGGGCCCTTGTCAAAAGTAGTACGCTATATAGGG
>NW_027259251.1:0-32500 GCF_045791955.1 Oncorhynchus clarkii lewisi | reverse complement strand
TAGTTTTGGAATTGTTAGCTTGATTACTTGTTGGTTATTACTGCATTGTCGGAACTAGAAGCACAAGCATTTCGCTGCACTCACATTAACATCTGCTAACCATGTGTATGTGTGACAAATAAAATTTGATTTGGATTTGTCTCTGATTGAGAACCATACTTAGGCAGCCTTTTCCCACCTTGTGTTTGTGGACAGTTATTTTCTGTTTAGTGTGTTTCGCATCTGACGGAGCTGTTTTGGGTTGTTGTCGTCTTTGTTGTTTTGGTTATTCAGTGTCCAGTTAAATAAACAAGATGAACATGTACATCGCTGCACCTTGGTCCTCACCTTCTTCCACCAACGGCCATTACATATATCTAGTATCAAGGACAAATTAATGATATGGCCATACAAGAAGGAGACCAAAGGACAGTGAAGATCATGTTCTCCAAAAGAAAAAAACGAAACAAAAACATGCCTTTAACATCTGACCAAATAACCCCCCAAAAAGTGGAGTAAAAAAGGTGAGTGAAGTTTCAAACCTCTCAAGATTATTTTCTCTGGTATTCCAACCTACATTTTTTTTGTGACTGGAAAAGAGCAGAGGAGCAGACCCAGAGGAGCAGACCCAGAGGAGCAGACCTAGAGGAGCAGACCCAGTGAGTAGACCCAGAGGAGCAGACCCAGTGAGTAGACCCAGAGGAGCAGACCCAGAGGAGCAGACCCAGTGAGCAGACCCAGAGGAGCAGACCCAGTAAGTAGACCCAGAGGAGCAGACCCAGTGAGTAGACCCAGTGAGCAGACCCAGAGGAGCAGACCCAGAGGAGCAGACCCAGAGGAGCAGACCCAGTGAGTAGACCCAGAGGAGCAGACCCAGTGAGCAGACCCAGAGGAGCAGACCCAGTGAGCAGACCCAGAGGAGCAGACCCAGTGAGTAGACCCAGAGGAGCAGACCCAGAGGAGCAGACCCAGTGAGCAGACCCAGAGGAGCAGACCCAGAGGAGCAGACCCAGTGAGCAGACCCAGAGGAGCAGACCCAGAGGAGCAGACCCAGAGGAGCAGACCCAGTGAGTAGACCCAGAGGAGCAGACCCAGTGAGGAGACCCAGAGGAGCAGACCCAGTGAGCAGACCCAGAGGATCAGACCCAGTGAGTAGACCCAGAGGAGCAGACCCAGAGGAGCAGACCCAGTGAGCAGACCCAGAGGAGCAGACCCAGTGAGCAGACCCAGAGGAGCAGACCCAGTGAGTAGACCCAGAGGAGCAGACCCAGAGGAGCAGACCCAGAGGAGCAGACCCAGAGGAGCAGACCCAGAGAAGCAGACCCAGTGAACAGACCCAGAGGAGCAGACCCAGAGGAGCAGACCCAGAGGAGCAGACCCAGAAGAGCAGACCCAGTGAGCAGACCCAGAGGAGCAGACCCAGAGGAGCAGACCCAGAGGAGCAGACCCAGTGAGCAGACCCAGAGGAGCAGACCCAGAGGAGCAGACCCAGTGAGCAGACCCAGAGGAGCAGACCCAGAGGAGCAGACCCAGAGGAGCAGACCCAGAGGAGCAGACCCAGTGAGCAGACCCAGAGGAGCAGACCCAGAGGAGCAGACCCAGAGGAGCAGACCCAGTGAGCAGACCCAGAGGAGCAGACCCAGAGGAGCAGACCCAGTGAGCAGACCCAGTGAGCAGACCCAGAGGAGCAGACCCAGAGGAGCAGACCCAGAGGAGCAGACCCAGTGAGCAGACCCAGAGGAGCAGACCCAGAGGAGCAGACCCAGTGAGCAGACCCAGAGGAGCAGACCCAGTGAGTAGACCCAGTGAGTAGACCCAGAGGAGCAGACCCAGAGGAGCAGACCCAGAGGAGCAGACCCAGAGGAGCAGACCCAGAGGAGCAGACCCAGTGAGCAGACCCAGAGGAGCAGACCCAGTGAGTACACCCAGTGAGCAGACCCAGAGGAGCAGACCCAGAGGAGCAGACCCAGAGGAGCAGACCCAGTGAGCAGACCCAGAGGAGCAGACCCAGTGAGCAGACCCAGAGGAGCAGACCCAGTGAGCAGACCCAGAGGAGCAGACCCAGTGAGCAGACCCAGAGGAGCAGACCCAGTGAGTAGACCCAGAGGAGCAGACCCAGAGGAGCAGACCCAGAGGAGCAGACCCAGTGAGCAGACCCAGAGGAGCAGACCCAGTGAGCAGACCCAGAGGAGCAGACCTTGTGAGCAGACCCAGAGGAGCAGACCTTGTGAGCAGACCCAGTGTGGTTTCCTTGTCTCATTTGTCCTGAAGGTTTCTGATGTACGTCAACACAGAGACTCACACAGAGACTCACACAGAGACTCACACAGACGCTGCTGCTGCACCAACTCGTCTCCACTGAGGCTGAATCACAATTTAACCAGAGCTCTTAATGTCCCCGGGGGCAATGAGTAGTTACTGATATCTCCGTTCAGATAATCTCTCGCGGACAGACCACTTAAACCATCAAACAATGTGACCAACTGACGTGAGATTTTAAGTCTGGGTTAGCCAAGATTATTACAAGGTATAATTTACATTGAGTAACGGGGGGGATTATTGAGTCAATATTATGTGTATTAGATATAAATACAAGTGTTTATTTTTAGAGCAGCTACATGCCCTGAGAGAAATAGCATGAGAGTGTCACGTTCTGACCATCGTTCGTGTGTGTTTTCCTTGTTTTAGTGTTGGTCAGGACGTGAACTGGGTGGGCATTCTATGTTGGATGTCTTGTTTGTCTATTTCTATGTCTGGCCTGATATGGTTCTCAATCAGAGGCAGGTGTTAGTCATTGTCTCTGATTGGGAACCATATTTAGGTAGCCTGGGTTTCACTGTGTGTTTGTGGGTGATTGTCCTTAGTGTTAGTTTGCACCAGTTTAGGCTGTTTCGGTTTTCATTACGTTTATTATTTTGCACTGTTTGTATTTAGATTCGTGTTGCTATAGTCACAATAAACATGGATCGCAATCGACACGCTGCATTTTGGTCCGACTCTCCTTCTCATCAAGAAAACCGTTACAGAGAGTTTATCCAGACAACATGTTCTAATGCATTCGCTATGGTCAAGGCCCGAATGTGACCCCCACGGTTCTGTAAGTTACCATGTGGATGTCATACAGGACAATCGGAGAGAATTCCTGACCCCATTGACCCTATTGACTTTTTTTTTTCTCCACATTTTGTTACATTACAGACTTATTCTAAAATGCATTAAATATATACATTTGTTAGTTTCCCCCCCCCCCCCCCCCCCCTATCCTATCTCTTGTCTCTGAACTGTTAAAGAAAAAGGCCACTTGGAGGGTGTAGGACCAGGTCTCTCTGTGCAACTCATCTACTCATAATGCACATGAGCTGGTCAGTCTGGACCTCTGCTAGAGGTCAAAGGTCGCCATCAAGACGTCTGTCAGTCAGAGGCGGAAGCAGATGCGTCATCCATATAGAGGGCACGTCCCCCCCCTCCCCCCCCCCCCCTCAGATGTCTCCTGTTGAAAATAATACAAAAATATATACAGTATTAACATATTGTTGTTTCTCTGTAAATCTTCTAACCACTTTGTCATTTTACGAAGTTGGATTTAGCCCAGATAGGTTCCCAATCTCCCAATCTCATAACTAGCCACTAAGAAGCCATTTTACGCTATAAATCAAGTTAGAGTAACTAGCTAGCCTGACGGTCTTAGTTGGCGTGCCTGCTGGCACTGTTGGTAGTCTTTAGAAAAGCCATAATTAAATGCACTGAATACGACTTCCACATTCATTTAAATCTTTTACCCAGATTTTAGCAGAGATGTAGAGAAGAGTGTAAAAACAGATAAGAAAAGGACTGCAGGTCAGGAGGATACAGACGGCTCAAGATGCTTAGATATGCAAATATACACAGATTTTTCCACGTAGAATTAAACATAATGATTACGGCTCTAGATTTCAGGAAAAAGCTGATTCAGGTGTTTGAGAAAATAATACGGCTGGAGGCTCTTCTTGACGTGAAGATATTTGAACTTAATATATTATTTGAATATTGGCTTTCAGTTCGAAAGTAAGTCATAATAATATCAATAACAACCATGAATTTACGTACAGACATTTAATTAACTGATGTTTTTTGGCTATTTGTCAATTCAATGGCACAATATCATCCACTTAAACTTCTAAAAGAGAACTTGGCACCGGTTAAGTCTGTCAGGGGAATAACCCGATGTAATCTGTTGCTGTATTTGTGTTGTGTTATCTGTGATCATTTTGTTTGTCTTGTTTAATTTCTTAATCATTGTACCTAAACTACAGTGCCTTGCGAAAGTATTCGGCCCCCTTGAACTTTGCGACCTTTTGCCACATTTCAGGCTTCAAACATAAAGATATAAAACTGTATTTTTTTGTGAAGAATCAACAACAAGTGGGACACAATCATGAAGTGGAACGACATTTATTGGATATTTCAAACTTTTTTAACAAATCAAAAACTGAAAAATTGGGCGTGCAAAATTATTCAGCCCCTTTACTTTCAGTGCAGCAAACTCTCTCCAGAAGTTCAGTGAGGATCTCTGAATGATCCAATGTTGACCTAAATGACTAATGATGATAAATACAATCCACCTGTGTGTAATCAAGTCTCCGTATAAATGCACCTGCACTGTGATAGTCTCAGAGGTCCGTTAAAAGCGCAGAGAGCATCATGAAGAACAAGGAACACACCAGGCAGGTCCGAGATACTGTTGTGAAGAAGTTTAAAGCCGGATTTGGATACAAAAAGATTTCCCAAGCTTTAAACATCCCAAGGAGCACTGTGCAAGCGATAATATTGAAATGGAAGGAGTATCAGACCACTGCAAATCTACCAAGACCTGGCCGTCCCTCTAAACTTTCAGCTCATACAAGGAGAAGACTGATCAGAGATGCAGCCAAGAGGCCCATGATCACTCTGGATGAACTGCAGAGATCTACAGCTGAGGTGGGAGACTCTGTCCATAGGACAACTCTCAGTCGTATATTGCACAAATCTGGCCTTTATGGAAGAGTGGCAAGAAGAAAGACATTTCTTAAAGATATCCATAAAAAGTGTCGTTTAAAGTTTGCCACAAGCCACCTGGGAGACACACCAAACATGTGGAAGAAGGTGCTCTGGTCAGATGAAACCAAAATTGAACTTTTTGGCAACAATGCAAAACGTTATGTTTGGCGTAAAAGCAAGACAGCTGAACACACCATCCCCACTGTCAAACATGGTGGTGGCAGCATCATGGTTTGGGCCTGCTTTTCTTCAGCAGGGACAGGGAAGATGGTTAAAATTGATGGGAAGATGGATGGAGCCAAATACAGGACCATTCTGGAAGAACCTGATGGAGTCTGCAAAAGACCTGAGACTGGGACGGAGATTTGTCTTCCAACAAGACAATGATCCAAAACATAAAGCAAAATCTACAATGGAATGGTTCAAAAATAAACATATCCAGGTGTTAGAATGGCCAAGTCAAAGTCCAGACCTGAATCCAATCGAGAATCTGTGGAAAGAACTGAAAACTGCTGTTCACAAATGCTCTCCATCCAACCTCACTAAGCTCGAGCTGTTTTGCAAGGAGGAATGGGAAAAAATTCAGTCTCTCGATGTGCAAAACTGATAGAGACATACCCCAAGCGACTTACAGCTGTAATCGCAGCAAAAGGTGGCGCTACAAAGTATTAACTTAAGGGGGCTGAATAATTTTGCACGCCCAATTTTTCAGTTTTTGATTTGTTAAAAAAGTTTGAAATATCCAATAAATGTCGTTCCACTTCATGATTGTGTCCCACTTGTTGTTGATTCTTCACAAAAAAATACAGTTTTATATCTTTATGTTTGAAGCCTGAAATGTGGCAAAAGGTCGCAAAGTTCAAGGGGGCCGAATACTTTCGCAAGGCACTGTATATGTGTAAACTTGTATACGCAGGGCCCAACTGTAACAGAGACCTTGGTCTCAGTCTGTGTTCCTTGTTGAAATAAAAGTATAATAATTATAATAATAATAGTAATAATAATAATTATAATAATTATAATAATTATAATAATAATAATAATAATATAATCGGTAAGAGTAGTTTCCCATCCCACTGGACATAAACTGGTTGAATCAACATTGTTTCAACGTAATTTGTCAACGTATTGTGACGTGGAATCTAAATGGAAAATACATCGGATTTGGAAAAAAGCCATCAACGTGAACTGTCGTTTTGAGGGTGAAGTTTCAAGCACAGAATTGTCATCATGGTAACTCATTTTCAACATAGATAAACCTTGTATGAAATATGTTGAATTTGTACATTTGAAACAATGTCAGATCTTCAACTTTATATCCACTATCAAAACAATTAGTTGATCTATCTACAGAGAGTTGATCTGTCTACAGCACCTCCTACTGGAGAGTTGATCTGTCTACAGCACCTCCTACTGGAGAGTTGATCTGTCTACAGCACCTCCTACTGGAGAGTTGATCTGTCTACAGCACCTCCTACTGGAGAGTTGATCTGTCTACAGCACCTCCTACTGGAGAGTTGATCTGTCTACAGCACCTCCTACTGGAGAGTTGATCTGTCTACAGCACCTCCTACTGGAGAGTTGATCTGTCTACAGCACCACCAACTGGAGAGTTGATCTATCTACAGCACCTCCTACTGGAGAGTTGATCTGTCTACAGCACCTCCTACTGGAGAGTTGATCTGTCTACAGCACCTCCTACTGGAGAGTTGATCTGTCTACAGCACCACCAACTGGAGAGTTGATCTATCTACAGCACCTCCTACTGGAGAGTTGATCTGTCTACAGCACCTCCTACTGGAGAGTTGATCTGTCTACAGCACCTCCTACTGGAGAGTTGATCTGTCTACAGCACCTCCTACTGGAGAGTTGATCTATCTACAGCACCTCCTACTGGAGAGTTGATCTGTCTACAGCACCTCCTACTGGAGAGTTGATCTGTCTACAGCACCACCAACTGGAGAGTTGATCTATCTACAGCACCTCCTACTGGAGAGTTGATCTGTCTACAGCACCTCCTACTGGAGAGTTGATCTGTCTACAGCACCTCCTACTGGAGAGTTGATGTATCTACAGAACTTCCTATTGGAGAGTTGATGTATCTCCCATCCAGGGTTTTAACTTCTGTTATTGACCAAATACTTATTTCCACCATAATTTGCAAATAAATTCATTAAAAATCCTACAATGTGATTTTTTTTCTTCTCATTTTGTCTGTCATAGTTGAAGTGTACCTATGATGAAAATTACAGGCCTCTCTCATCTTTTTAAGTGGGAGAACTTGCACAATTGGTGGCTGACTAAATACTTTTTTGCCCCACTGTAACAGTTTACTGTTGTTACCTGTTATTGTGTACTGTGGTAGCATATAACAGTTTACTGTTGTTACCTGTTATTGTGTACTGTGGTAGCATATAACAGTGTTACTCTCCTCCTCTCCTCTACTCCTCCCCTCCCTCCTCCTCTCCATCTCACCTCTCCTCTCCTCTACTCCTCCCACCTCTACTCCTCCTTTACTCCTTCTCTACTCCTCCTCTCCTCCTCACCTCCTCTCTCCTCTACTCCTCCCACCTCTACTCCTCCGGTCCTCCTCTCCTCCTCCTCTCCTCTCCTCTACTCCTCTCCTCCCTCCTCCTCTCCTCCTCCCCTCCCTCCTCCTCTCCTCCTTCCTTTACTCCTCTTCTCCTCCTCCTCTCCTCTCCTCTACTCCTCTCCTCCCTCCTCCTCTCCTCCTCCCCTCCCTCCTCCTCTCCTCCCTCCTCTACTCCTCTCCTCCCTCCTCCTCTCCTCCTCCCCTCCCTCCTCCTCTCCTCCCTCCTTTACTCCTCTTCTCCTCCTCCCTCCTCTACTCCTCTTCTCCTCCTCCCTCCTCTTCTCCTCCCTCCTCTCCTCTCCTCTTCTCCTCCCTCCTCTCCTCTACTCCTCTCCTCCCTCCTCTACTCTTCTCCTCCCTCCTCTCCTCCTCTTATTCCTTCTTTTTACTCCTCTTCTCAAATATTATGGCACTTCCTTATTCCAGACAGGCCTTCACCCCTCCGCCCCCCTCCATTCTTCCTCCCCAGTTCTCCCCCCCAGTCCAGCCTGTCAGAGAAGCACAATGTCAGTCTATTAGTATGGTAATGAGGCCTTGGGCCGACAGGTGGCCGTGTAGACAGCTCAATTAAGCTGCTCATTAAAGGAGAAGCTAACAGAGCAGCCAGCACAGCAAGGCTAAGAGACAATGTGATGTCATAGGCAACAAATTGGTCAGGAGTGTGTACGTGTGTGTGTGTGTGCGTGTGTGCGCGCTTGCAAGTGTACGTGCGTGCATGTGTGTGTGTGTGGACGCGTGCGTTTGCGTACGTGTGTGTAAGTGTGTGTGTGTGTGTGTGTGTGTGTGTGTGTGTGTGTGTGGTAGAGAGGTGAGTGAAAAGAGTTAGCAGTGGAACACCAGTCTGAAAAATGACAGAACATTGATGGACACGACTAATAAGGAAAGCTATTGCTTTATGTTGAGTTAAGATGAGAGGAAAAGGAACAGGGAGAGAAAGGTGGAGGGACGGGAGGAGGGAGGGAAGTAGAGGACAACAACAAGTCACTCAAACTTGGCCTTTCTCTCCTCCCTCAGACTGTCCGTCGCCGAGTCGCCCTTATTGATCAGTAGCTTGGTTATCAGCTTGACCAAGACTGAGAACAGGTCTAATTACCACAAATCAGACACTAGAGGACTGGGTAGTCAAATAGTGTCTCAAACTTCAGACAGACTTTTTACAGACATACAACACATTCTGGACAGGAACTATGTTTGTTTTGGGGGCGGGGGGGGGGGGGGGGGGGGGTTCCTCTCATTTGAATGATCCAAGGTTTGGGATAGGGTTAACATTAAGTTTAGTCGTTCATTTGGAATGGTTAAGTTAAGGGATAAGGTTTGGGATAGGGTTAACATTAAGTTTAGTCGTTCATTTGGAATGGTTAAGTTAAGGGTTAAGGTTTGGGATAGGGTTAACATTAAGTTTAGTCGTTCATTTGGAATGGTTAAGTTAATGGTTAAGGTTTGGGATAGGGTTAACATTAAGTTTAGTCGTTCATTTGGAATGGTTAAGTTAAGGGTTAAGGTTTGGGATAGGGTTAACATTAAGTTTAGTCGTTCATTTGGAATGGTTAAGTTAAGGGTTAAGGTTTGGGATAGGGTTAACATTAAGTTTAGTTGTTCATTTGGAATGGTTAAGTTAAGGGTTAAGGTTTGGGATAGGGTTAACATTAAGTTTAGTCGTTCATTTGGAATGGTTAGGTTAAGGGTTAAGGTTTGGGATAGGGTTAACATTAAGTTTAGTCGTTCATTTGGAATGGTTAAATTAAGGGTTAAGGTTTGGGATAGGGTTAACATTAAGTTTAGTCGTTCATTTGGAATGGTTAAGTTAAGGGTTAAGGTTTGGGGTAGGGTTAACATTAAGTTTAGTCATTCATTTGGAATGGTTAAGTTAAGGGTTAAGGTTTGGGATAGGGTTAACATTAAGTTTAGTCGTTCATTTGGAATGGTTAAGTTAAGGTTTGGGATAGGGTTAACATTAAGTTTAGTCGTTCATTTGGAATGGTTAAATTAAGGGTTAAGGTTTGGGATAGGGTTAACATTAAGTTTAGTCGTTCATTTGGAATGGTTAAATTAAGGGTTAAGGTTTGGGATAGGGTTAACATTAAGTTTAGTCGTTCATTTGGAATGGTTAAGTTAAGGGTTAAGGTTTGGGATAGGGTTAACATTAAGTTTAGTCGTTCATTTGGAATGGTTAAGTTAAGGGTTAAGGTTTGGGATAGGGTTAACATTAAGTTTAGTCGTTCATTTGGAATGGTTAAGTTAAGGGTTAAGGTTTGGGATAGGGTTAACATTAAGTTTAGTCGTTCATTTGGAATGGTTAAGTTAGGGGTTAAGGTTTGGGATAGGGTTAACATTAAGTTTAGTCGTTCATTTGGAATGGTTAAGTTAAGGGTTAAGGTTTGGGATAGGGTTAACATTAAGTTTAGTCGTTCATTTGGAATGGTTAAATTAAGGGTTAAGGTTTGGGATAGGGTTAACATTAAGTTTAGTCGTTCATTTGGAATGGTTAAGTTAAGGGTTAAGGTTTGGGATAGGGTTAACATTAAGTTTAGTCGTTCATTTGGAATGGTTAAATTAAGGGTTAAGGTTTGGGATAGGGTTAACATTAAGTTTAGTCGTTCATTTGGAATGGTTAAATTAAGGGTTAAGGTTTGGGATAGGGTTAACATTAAGTTTAGTCGTTCATTTGGAATGGTTAAATTAAGGGTTAAGGTTTGGGATAGGGTTAACATTAAGTTTAGTCGTTCATTTGGAATGGTTAAGTTAAGGGTTAAGGTTTGGGATAGGGTTAACATTAAGTTTAGTCGTTCATTTGAAAAGGTTAAGTTAAGGGTTAAGGTTTGGGATAGGGTTAACATTAAGTTTAGTCGTTCATTTGGAATGGTTAAGTTAAGGGTTAAGGTTTGGGGTTAACATTAAAAAATATATATGTATATAGTGTTTTCCACTGGGATTGAAAATGCACGCTCACTGTTTCCCCTAGTGGCCCTGTTTTGGACGCATTTCCCGACGTCCTCAGGACATGGACAGACATCCAGTTTCGAAGTCAATTTTGAGCGATATCTGCCTGGTAACAGTCATTGTTCATTGTGAATAGATGGTGAGTAAAGTTGTAACAAGGCATGAAAATCAGTTTGTAAACCTAACCAATTCAGCTGGTAAACCAGGTTCACTTTATTACTCTACCATAAAATGCAGCCGTTTGAGTCTCGTCCTCTCTCTCTCTCTCTCTCTCTGTCTCTCTCTCTCTCTGTCTCGCTCTGTCTCTCTCTGTCTCTCTCTCTCTCTCTCTGTCTCTCTCTCTCTGTCTCTCTCTGTCTGTCTCTCTCTCTCTCTCTCTCTGTCTGTTACGGATACAGTTATCCTGTGTGTGTGTATCCTGTGTGTGTTTTCTTTTCTCTCATTCTCCCCTCACAGGTGAAAATCATCACTCCCCAATCGGTCAACAATCAACCCATCAATCAGAAGACACACCTCCTCCTGTTTCCTACCCTATCACAGTTCCTTCCCCATGGTTTAAAAACCCCATCATTTGTTTGCTCTGGAGCTCAATCTCTTTGTAAATGCCATGTTGGTAGATTGCTGTTCTTCATAGATTTCAGGAGCTCAATCTCTTTGTAAATGCCATGTTGGTAGATCTCTGTTCTTTGTAGATTTCAGGAGCTCAATCTCTTTGTAAATGCCATGTTTGTAGATCTCTGTTCTTCGCTCGCTCTCTGTGTATTAATTAACCTCTCTTTTGTTTGAGCATCTCCATAGCACTTTGTCATCACCTGTGAGTATTGTTTTGGTTATGGTGTTTGTTTGTTGCTGGTGGGAAAAGGGGAAAACAAGACAAGTCGCCCATGGGCATACACTACCCGTAGGTAAACTTTGTTAAAACACACTAGTTAGAACTGGGCGGACCACCCACTGTATTTTTGGTTAGTTAGTTAACTGTTGTTAAAGTAGGCTAGTCTAGCTTAGGGGTGTTTTGAATACTTATTGTTTCTTTCCTTGGGTCCAGCTCAGCCCCTTTTCCTGCTCCCCCTATTACCGTGTGTTTATCAAATAAACCTTGAGTTTGACGGTAGATTTCAGTTGTCCTGGTTATTACGTTCACACTTTTACTTTGTCACAATTATAATTTGCATGAGTTATGTTACGCGTCTCATTACCATCCCCCCTAGACTGTCGGGCCAAAAGGGATTCGTAACATAAGTGGGGGCTCATCCGGGATATGTCTTTACTGACACCCATGCCGCTCATGTAGATTGTTGATAGTGGTATAGTTCAGTGTTGAGCATCATAGCTGAAGTAGCATTAGTGTTTGCTATTTTCGTTGGCTCTTGTGAAGTAGTGTAAGATGGCTACTTTTGATTTGAAGTCCTTTTTGGATAACCCTTCGTGGGAGGTTTTTGACAAATGTCGTAGAGTTGATTTAGTGACCTTGGCTGACCATTATTCAGTATCGATTCCACAGAATGTAGTTAAGTCGGAGGTTAAACAGCTAGTATTAAATGTATTGTTGGAAGAGCTAGTGCTTGTGTTACCGCTGCCTGAGCATACTACCCCTATAGGGGATGTTGCTGCTCCTGTAAGCCCATTGGTGTCTGATAATGTGGGCGAGGCTAAAACACCAGCCACATTGTCCCATTTTGATCCACTCTCCCCACTGTCAAATGGTGATGCCAGGAGGGATGTCCGTTTAGCACAGTTACAACTAGAGGTGGAAGAGAGAGCCCAAATTAGGCGAGAGACTCTCCAGTTGGAGATGTGTAAAATTGAGGCAGAAAAAGAACGAGAACGAGAACAGAGGCAGATGACGTTTAAAATGCGCCAGATGGAACTGGAGGCAGAGACAGCGAGGCTAGCCTTCGTTCCTACTGTTCCTGTTAGTGAGTCGTCCTCACCAGCTGTGTCCTCAAACACGTTTGACATTAGTAGGCAGATTGCCTCAGTACCTTTGTTCAGAGAGTCAGAGGTTGACTCCTATTTTTGTGTATTTGAGCGCATAGCCGTAGCATTGAAGTGGCCTGAAGAGGTATGGTGCCTATTACTTCAGTGTAAATTAACTGGTAAAGCCCAAGAGGTTTTGTCAGCGCTGCCTCTGGAGGACAGTTTGAATTATGAAGTGGTCAAAGCTACTGTTCTTCGTGCCTATGAGCTTGTGCCTGAGGCATACCGACAGAGATTTAGGTCTCATAGAAAGTCTTCTAGTAAGACTTATGTGGAATTTGCTAGAGACAAGGGAAATCTGTTTGATAAATGGCATGCTGCTAGTAAGGTAACTGATTTCAACTCTCTCCGGGAGTTAATCTTGTTGGAAGAGTTTAAAAATTGCTTACCCGAACGCATTGTAGTTTATCTAAACGAACAGAAAGTATCCTCCCTGGCAGAAGCGTCTGTGTTGGCAGACGAGTTTGTGTTGACGCACAAGAGTGTGTTTTCGGCTCAAACTGAGAGTAGAACCACTGAGTTTCCTACCTTTAGCCCTAGTCGGCCAGCAGTAGTATATCAAGCACGCCAGAAGAATGAGCGTTCCTGTTTCTATTGTCATAAAGTGGGACATATGATTAATGATTGCTTCATGCTTAAACGCAAACAAGGGATGCCTCTTCGTGCCAAGCCGCCAACAGGTGTTGCTCTAATTCGTATGGTTGTGAGGTCTGCAACAAAACAGGTGCCTCAGGGTAACTGTAGTTTGAAAGTCTCAGTCCCCGACCGCAGTTATGAACCATTCATTTCCGAGGGGTTTGTGTCCCTAACGAATGACGAAGCGTCTCAGCGTCCGGTTAAAATCCTTAGAGATACTGGTGCGGCGCAGTCGTTTATATTGTCTGATGTGTTGCCCTTATCTGACGATACATACTGTGGTTCCAGTGTGTTAGTGCAGGGTATTGAAATGGGTTTTGTCCCAGTGCCGTTGCACTTTGTGAAAGTACACTCTAAGTTAATCAGTGGAATATTCAGAGTGGGGGTACGCCCTAAGTTGCCAGTGAAAGGTGTGACCTTTATAATGGGTATCGATATTGCCGGAGGAAAGGTAGTACCCGTATTGGAAGTATTGGATAAAAGTGACCACTCTCTCTCAAATGAGTTGGCACAGAGTTATCCACATGTGTTCCCCGCTTGTGCTGTCACTCGTGCTCAGGCACTACAAGAGGGTGACGTGATAGATTTGTCGAACACTGTTCTGTTCAAAGAGGATGATCAAGAGGATGGATTGTGTGATACCTCTGAGAAGCTGATCACCTCTGACAAACAGCCCAGGAAAGAATTAAAGAACGTTGAACTTATTGCTGATGCAATACAGTTACCAGTCACTCGTGAGCAGCTGATTGCTAACCAAAAGGTTGACAACAAACTTGCTAAATGTTTTACTAGTGTTGTCTCATTTGAAGAGGTGAAGAAGAAGAATGTGGCTTACTTCATTGATGGTAATCTCCTCATGCGTAAATGGAAATCCCATGTTGACGCGGGTGGAGATTGGAATGCTGTTTACCAAATAGTGATTCCTACAGCCTTTCGACAAAATGTGTTATCCCTTGCTCATGATCACCAGTGGTCTGGTCATTTAGGAATCACAAAGACTTATGATCGGATCTTTCAACATTTCTTTTGGCCGGGTTTAAAACAAGATGTGGCTCAGTTCTGTCGGACATGCCACACCTGTCAGATAACAGGAAAACCAAATCAGGTTATTCCTCCCGCTCCTCTTTGTCCAATACCTGTCATAGGTGAACCATTTGAGCATGTGGTGGTTGATTGTGTCGGACCGTTACCGAAGACAAAATCGGGTAACCAGTTTTTGTCTTGTGTCTAATGATTTTTGTATGTTTTGCAAGGTTGTTGCTTTGTTGTGAGTATTAATTGTAATACTGTGATCGCAATCCCCCCTAGGGTTGCTCTTTTAAGGGTGGGAGTGTTACGGATACAGTTATCCTGTGTGTGTGTATCCTGTGTGTGTTTTCTTTTCTCTCATTCTCCCCTCACAGGTGAAAATCATCACTCCCCAATCGGTCAACAATCAACCCATCAATCAGAAGACACACCTCCTCCTGTTTCCTACCCTATCACAGTTCCTTCCCCATGGTTTAAAAACCCCATCATTTGTTTGCTCTGGAGCTCAATCTCTTTGTAAATGCCATGTTGGTAGATTGCTGTTCTTCATAGATTTCAGGAGCTCAATCTCTTTGTAAATGCCATGTTGGTAGATCTCTGTTCTTTGTAGATTTCAGGAGCTCAATCTCTTTGTAAATGCCATGTTTGTAGATCTCTGTTCTTCGCTCGCTCTCTGTGTATTAATTAACCTCTCTTTTGTTTGAGCATCTCCATAGCACTTTGTCATCACCTGTGAGTATTGTTTTGGTTATGGTGTTTGTTTGTTGCTGGTGGGAAAAGGGGAAAACAAGACAAGTCGCCCATGGGCATACACTACCCGTAGGTAAACTTTGTTAAAACACACTAGTTAGAACTGGGCGGACCACCCACTGTATTTTTGGTTAGTTAGTTAGCTGTTGTTAAAGTAGGCTAGTCTAGCTTAGGGGTGTTTTGAATACTTCTTGTTTCTTTCCTTGGGTCCAGCTCAGCCCCTTTTCCTGCTCCCCCCTCATTACCGTGTGTTTATCAAATAAACCTTGAGTTTGACGGTAGATTTCAGTTGTCCTGGTTATTACGTTCACACTTTTACTTTGTCACAATTATAATTTGCATGAGTTATGTTACGCGTCTCATTACCATCCCCCCTAGACTGTCGGGCCAAAAGGGATTCGTAACACTGTCTCTCTGTCTCTCTTTCTCTCTTTCTCTCTTTCTCTCTTTCTCTCTTTCTCTCTTTCTCTCTATCTCTCTACCCCCCCCTCTCTTTATATATATATATCTACAGAGAGAGAGAGAGATGGGATATATATATGTCCCTTCCCCTGCTCTCTCTTTCCCCCCTCCCTCCCCCTCTCTCTTTCCCCCTCCCTCCCCCTCTCTCTCTCCCCCTCCCTCCCTCCCTCTCTCTCTCTATCTACCAGACCAAACCAGGAAGGATCATACCCACTAATAGGAGTGGGGTAGTCGATAGACCCTACAAATGGGGTTACGTATGGAGAAAAACAAAAACACAGGGCGAAAACAGACCTGTCTGATTCGCTCAAAGCTGTCTGAAAGCTGTCCGCCTCATGAATATGCTAATCCTTGTTTATCGCCCTCCAAAACACCCTCATTAATTAATAAGAACAATGGTTATCTTTTAATGACAGGGTCGTCCCCGTGGAGACATGCAGACGGGGCGGTGGGCTGAGGAAGAGGTCAAAGGAGGACTGGTGAGGGAGACAGACAGAGATGGGGACAGAGGCGGGGACAGAGGCGGGGACAGAGGCGGGGACAGAGGCGGGGACAGAGGCGGGGACAGAGGCGGGGACAGAGGCGGGGACAGAGGCGGGGACAGAGGCGGGGACAAAAACGGGGATGGACAGAGACGGGGACAGAGGCGGGGACGGGGACAGAGGCGGGGACGGGGACAGAGGCGGGGACGGGGACAGAGGCGGGGACAGAGGCGGGGACAGAGGCGGGGACAGAGACAGGGACGGGGACAGAGATGCGGACGGAGATAGGTGTTGATTTGAACAGTGACATATCCTCTTTTACTCTGTGTAGGAAATTGGGGACTCGACGTGATGGACAGAGATTGATTGACAGACAAACTGACAAACCGACAGAAGGATAGACAGACATGTAGGATGTGACATGTGATGTCTGTTTGTCCAATAGCAAGCTGCATTGTGTTTCAATACCCCATATAAGATATGTCTCTTCAGCATGTCTTCCCCAAGACCGGCTGTTCTGTTAACTACACAGATCAGGATTAGTGCGGGAAAATGACGTTCAAATCAAATTGTATTCGTCACGCGCTGGATACAACAGGTGTAGACCTCACAGTGAACTGCTTACTTACAAACCCTTAACCAACAGTGCAGTTTTAGGAAAAATAAGTGTTAAGTAAAAAATAACAAATAAAAAGTAGCAACTAATTAAAGAGCAGCAGTAAAATAACAATAGCAAGGCTATTTCCATGGGGGTACCGGTACAGAGTCAATGTGCCGGGGGCACCGGTTCGTCGTTCAGCCACTACTCGGTGAAACAATATGTTCACAGTTTTTAATGTTCCATTGGTAGGAAATACGTGCTCGTAGTCTGTCTATTTTATTATGCAATGATTGCACTTTGGCTAATAGGACTGATTAGTATGATCTATGTGTCAGTAACCAGCAGAAACTAAAGTTGTAGAGCCGGTATCAAAAGGCAGGAAGCAAAAGGGTCGAGTCCAGGGGAGAGAGACACGTCAGAGAATAGTCTGACAGAATGATGGGGGAAAGAGAGAAGGAGAGAGGGATTTGTTCTCATTAGCGGAGGGCGTGTCCAGTGTCCATGTAAGGAGCAGATTAAGTTGACAGATAGGTACTTCTAGCAGGACAGGAGGGTCTGAGTGGTGCAGCTCTATTCAGGCTTGTTGGGGGGTGATAGACACTGGGACTGTGGGACTGTGGGACTGGGTAGTAGTTTAAGCTCTACTGTAAGTGTAAAGGGCTAGTGTAAAGTACTATTGTAAAGTGCTAGTGTAAAGTACTAATGTAAAGCTCTACTGTAAGTGTAAAGTGCTAGTGTAATGCATTAGTATAAAGCTCTACTGTAAGTGTAAAGTGCTAGTGTAAAGCATTAGTATAAACCTCTACTATAAGTGTAAAGTACTATTGTAAAGTGCTAGTGTAAAGTACTAATGTAAAGCTCTACTGTAAGTGTAAAGTGCTAGTGTAATGCATTAGTATAAAGCTCTACTGTAAGTGTAAAGCATTAGTATAAAGCTCTACTGTAAGTGTAAAGTGCTAGTGTAAAGCATTAGTATAAAGCTCTACTGTAAGTGTAAAGGGCTAGTGTAAAGTACTATTGTAAAGTGCTAGTGTAAAGTACTAATGTAAAGCTCTACTGTAAGTGTAAAGTGCTAGTGTAATGCATTAGTATAAAGCTCTACTGTAAGTGTAAAGTGCTAGTGTAAAGAATTAGTAAACAGCTCTACTGTAAGTGTAAAGTGCTAGTGTAATGCATTAGTATAAAGCTCTACTGTAAGTGTAAAGTGCTAGTGTAAAGCATTAGTGTAAAGCTCTACTGTAAGTGTAAAGTGTAAAGCGTTAGTATAAATCTCTACTGTAAGTGTAAACTGCTAGTGTAAAGCATTAGTGTAAAGCTCTACTGTAAGTGTAAAGTGCTAGTGTAATGCATTAGTATAAATCTCTACTGTAAGTGTAAAGGGCTAGTGTAAAGTACTATTGTAAAGTGCTAGTGTAAAGTACTAATGTAAAGCTCTACTGTAAGTGTAAAGTGCTAGTGTAATGCATTAGTATAAAGCACTACTGTAAGTGTAAAGTGCTAGTGTAAAGCATTAGTATAAATCTCTACTGTAAGTGTAAAGTGCTAGTGTAATGCATTAGTATAAAGCTCTAATGTAAGTGCAAAGTGCTAGTGTAAAGCATTAGTGTAAAGCTATACTGTAAGTGTAAAGTGTAAAGCGTTAGTATAAGTCTCTACTGTAAGTGTAAACTGCTAGTGTAAAGCATTAGTGTAAAGCTCTACTGTAAGTGTAAAGTGCTAGTGTAAAGCATTAGTATAAACCTCTACTGTAAGTGTAAAGTGCTAGTGTAAAGCATTAGTATAAAGCTCTACTGCTAGTGTAAAGCATTAGTGTAAAGCTCTACTGTAAGTGTAAAGTGCTAGTGTAAAGCATTAGTATAAATCTCTACTGTAAGTGTAAAGTGCTAGTGTAAAGCATTAGTATAAAGCTCTACTGTAAGTGTAAAGTTCTAGTGTAAAGTACTATTGTAAAGTGCTAGTGTAAAGTACTAATGTAAAGCTCTACTGTAAGTGTAAAGTGCTAGTGTAATGCATTAGTATAAAGCTCTACTGTAAGTGTAAAGTCCTAGTGTAAAGCATTAGTATAGAGCTCTACTGTAAGTGTAAAGTGCTAGTGTAATGCATTAGTATAAAGCTCTACTGTAAGTGTAAAGTGTTAGTGTAAACCATTAGTATAAAGCTCTACTGTAAGTGTAAAGTGCTTGTGTAAAGTACTAATGTAAAGTCTATAGTGCTAGTCTAAAGTCTAAAGTGCTAGTGTAAAGCATTAGTGTAAAGTCCTACTGTAAGTGTAAAGTGCTAGTGTAAAGTACTACTGTTAGTGTAAAGTGCTAGTGTAAAGTTATACTGTAAATGTAAAGTGCTAGTGTAAAGTGCTACTGTAAATATAAAGTGCTAGTGTAAAGTACTACTGTAAGTGCAAAGTGCTACTGTAAAGTGCTACTGTAAATGTAAAGTGCCAGTGTAAAGTGCTACTGTAAATATAAAGTGCTAGTGTAAAGCGCTAAAAAGTGCTAACCAAAAACAGAGCACCGGCCACCATTCATTGCAGCCTGAGATGTCACAGGCCCTCATACTGGCTTTCCCAGCTTCCATAACTATGTGAGCTAGGAGTTACAGTGGGAACAGTTGAAGCGGGGTACTTGGCATCAGGCTCATTGGGAACAGTTAACCTGGGGTACTTGGCATCAGGCTCATTGGGAACAGTTGAATCGGGGTACTTGGCATCAGTCCATTTGGGAACAGTTAACCCGGGGTTCTTGGCATCAGTCCATGTGGGAACAGTTAACCTGGGGTACTTGGCATCAGGGTCATTGGGAACAGTTAACCTGGGGTACTTGGCATCAGGCCCATTGGGAACAGTTAACCTGGGGTAGTTGGCATCAGGCTCATTGGGAATAGTTGAACCGGGGTACTTGGCATCAGGCTCATTGGGAACAGTTGAACCGGGGTACTTGGCATCAGGCTCATTGGGAACAGTTAACCTGGGGTACTTGGCATCAGGCACATTGGGAACAGTTGAATCGGGGTACTTGGCATCAGTCCATGTGGGAACAGTTAACCTGGGGTACTTGGCATCAGGGTCATTGGGAACAGTTAACCTGGGGTACTTGGCATCAGGGTCATTGGGAACAGTTGAACCGGGGTACTTGGCATCAGGGTCATTGGGAACAGTTAACCCGGGGTACTTGGCATCAGGCTCATTGGGAACAGTTGAACCGGGGTACTTGGCATCAGGCTCATTGGGAACAGTTGAACCGGGGTACTTGGCATCAGGCTCATTGGGAACAGTTGAACCGGGGTACTTGGCATCAGGCTCATTGGGAACAGTTGAACCGGGGTACTTGGCATCAGGCCCATTGGGAACAGTTGAACCGGGGTACTTGGCATCAGGCTCATTGGGAACAGTTGAACCCGGGTACTTGGCATCAGGGTCATTGGGAACAGTTAACCCGGGGTACTTGGCATCAGGGTCATTGGGAACAGTTAACCTGGGGTAGTTGGCATCAGGCTCTATTGTTTGTCTTTTCTACTGTCAGGTCACTGGTGAGAACCTGGTCACTGGTGAGAACATGGTCAACATGGAGATCTCTGTTACCTGGTCAACATGGAAATCTCTGTTACTTCCTTATTATTATTATTCTGAGGGGAAACCAAAACTATTACCGTCATGTCCAACCCTCACCTTTCTCTCCATCTCTCCTCTCTCCCCTGCCCACCTCTGCCCACCATGTCTCTCTCTTCTTGACATATGGGTAATTTCTGAAGGCTGATGTATCCTAATCGGCCCTGTGTGCCTGTCCTCTCCACCTCCCCCCTGTTGTGGAGGGAGAGGGGACATTACATCTGAATCACTTTGGCCCCTCGGAGAATGCTGCGATGAAAGGTTGGATTTTCTGGTTACATGAAGCCATTGGGGGTGGATTAACCATATGCTGATTGACATTGCGGGCTGAATGGCAGACGTGGGTAGGGACAGTTCCCTCTGGACAAAAAGCCCCCCCCCCCAGGGGGTCCCACACCTCGACTAGGGGAGAACAGACGTCCGATCTGCTGCTGAAACACGGCCAGACCACCTCCCCTAATCCCTCTATAGCATAACCCCCCTTCTTCTTCTCTAAAGCTGATATGTTACGGTCAGATGCATAATATAGTGCTGATAGCTTATTATTGAGGAAAACATTTGCTTACTTTGACATGTGGTTTCCTCGCCTAAGAGGACCGACTGACGCCCTGGATAGGAGTGGATGACACTCAGGATAGGAGTGGATGACACTCAGGATAGGAGTGGATGACACTCAGGATAGGAGTGACTGACACTCAGGATAGGAGTGGATGACACTCAGGATAGGAGTGGATGACACTCAGGATAGGAGTGGATGACACTCAGGATAGGAGTGACTGACGCCCAGGATAGGAGCGACTGACGCCCAGGATAGGAGCGACTGACACTCAGGATAGGAGTGACTGACGCCCAGGATAGGAGCGACTGACGCCCTGGATAGGAGTGACTGACACTCAGGATAGGAGTGACTGACACCCTGGATAGGAGCGACTGACGCCCTGGATAGGAGTGACTGATGCCCAGGATAGGGGTGACTGACACTCAGGATAGGAGCGACTGACGCCCTGGATAGGAGTGACTGACGCCCAGGATAGGAGCGACTGACGCCCTGGATAGGAGCGACTGACGCCCTGGATAGGAGCGACTGACGCCCTGGATAGGAGCGACTGACGCCCTGGATAGGAGCGACTGACACTCAGGATAGGAGCGACTGACGCCCTGGATAGGAGTGACTGACACTCAGGATAGCAGCGACTGACACTCAGGATAGGACCGACTGACGCCCAGGATAGGAGTGACTGACACTCAGGATAGCAGTGACTGACACTCAGGATAGCAGTGACTGACACTCAGGATAGCAGCGACTGACACTCAGGATAGCAGCGACTGACGCCCAGGATAGGAGCGATTGAGACCCTGGATAGGAGTGACTGACACTCAGGATAGGAGTGACTGACGCCCAGGATAGGAGTGACTGGTGCCCAGGATAGGAGTGAGTGGTGCCCAGGATAGGAATGATTGACGCCCAGGATAGGAGTGACTGACGCCCAGGATAGGAGTGATTGACGCCCAGGATAGCAGTGACTGACGCCCAGGATAGGAATGATTGACGCACAGGATAGTACCGACAGACGCCCAGGATAGGAGCGTTTGGCTAAATGACTCAAATGTAATGTGAGTGTAATAGCAGACACTGAGCCCTGGATATCTTAATGGACTGTTTGTGTGTATAATTAAGCAATGCAGCCCAAGGAGTGCCTGGATACAACAATTAGCCGTGGTATATTGGTCATATATAACAAACCCCCAAGGAGCCTTATTACTATTATAAACTGGTTAACAATGTAATTAGAGCAGTAAAAATACATGTTTTGTCATTCCCGTGGTATACGGTCTGATATACCACGGCTGTCAGCCAATCAGCATTCAGGTCTCGAACTACCCAGATTATAATACTCTGTGAGCACCTACTCATACATACATACACACATAAAGCTACCTAACAATGACCATATGTCAGTGCTGTATCTGGGTGATAGAAGGTATTCTTAGTTGGCATTTACATTTTCTCTTAAGTTGGAATTCAGCCCTAAGAGACAAATTGAACAAAACAAGAGATACTTGATGGGACTAAGAGCCCTGGGTTTACAGGTTCACTAAGTTGTACCTCCACTCTATGGACTGGACTGATTGAAAGGCCAGTGCCTTAAACATATGGGACAGGAATGGACCTCTTCTTCTCTCTCTATTCTCTCTGAGATAATCAACCAGGGGAATGAAGTCTGCAGGACATTAAGCCTCCCCAAAGTAGCCCAGATCCCCTGCCCCTCCTTGGGAAGGGAGAGTGGGACAGTGGGGGTCTTTCGAAGAGAGAGAGAGAGGACCACCAGGCGGGATTTTCATATTTAACAGAATCAGAGATCAAGCTTCTTAACTCTCTCGCTCGCCTTTCTCTCTGTCTCTGAGTGAGGGAGCCTATTTTTCTCTGAATCTCACACTGTCTGGCTGTCTGTCTGTCTGGCTGGCTGGCTGGCTGGCTGGCTGTCTGGCTGGCTGGTTCACAAACTAAATTAGGCAGCATAATTATTTACTGTCTGACATCAGTATAGAAAATGTACATGTGCATTTTAACACATATAGATCAGCCAAAGTAAAACGTTTCACTCAAACACATGCACTGCGTCCATCTTTTTCTCTCTCCATCTCTCTCTCTTTCACACATCAAGCACGCACACACAATAACCAGGTCACACCAGCCAGGTCACACATCAGCCAGGTCCCATCAGCTAGGTCACATTAGCCAGGTCACACATCAGCCAGGTCACATCAGCTTGGTCACATTAGCCAGGTCACACATCAGCTAGGTCACATCAGCCAGGTCACATATGCCAGGTCACACAATAACCAGGTCACACATCAGCCAGGTCACACATCAGCCAGGTCACATCAGCCAGGTCACATCAGCCAGGTCACATCAGATCGACTTCAGAATTCAACATTTGTCTAGGTCCACAGGACGTCAGGAGATAACTTCAATACCGTCCACTGGACATGAAATGTTACGTTTATTCCCCCCGCCCCCCAGACAAACGTTGAATACTGAAGTCAGACCGTGATACCTTGTTGCAGGCACACTCACACGCACAAACACACACGCACAAACACACATTCACACACAGTTGTGTGATCTCATTGGGCCTTCCCAGCATGGGCACCAGATTAGGCTCAGTACAATGCTGTTGTGGTGAATGGAGGCTGAGACAGTGGGCCAACACTACCACACATTCAACCATACATCAAACAATACCCTGATAGCAGAGAGAATTAGGCTTTCAAAACACACACACACACACACACACACACACACACACACACACAACCAGAGTCGTCAGAAAGAGTGTGGGAAGACAGTATTTGCCACAGTACTTTTCAATTTGGTGCCACCACACCACTTTCAAAGCAGAAGACATAAATGCGTTTACCAGACATACAGTGCCGTGCGAAAGTATTCGGCCCCCTTGAACTTTGCGACCTTTTGGCACATTTCAGGCTTCAAACATAAAGATATAAAACTGTATTTTTTGTGAAGAATCAACAACAAGTGGGACACAATCATGAAGTGGAACGACATTTATTGGATATTTCAAACTTTTTTAACAAATCAAAAACTGAAAAATTGGGCGTGCAAAATTATGTTTACTGTTCGTTTTTTCACTTTTGTTTATTATCTATTTCACTTGCCGTGGCAATGTAAAGATATGTTTCCCATGCCAATAGAGCCCTTAAATAGAAATTGAGAGAGGGGGGGGGGGGGGGATGAGAGAAGGAGAGGAAAATGGAGCTCAGAGAGAGAGAAATTGTTAACTTACAGCTGTCCCAGCTGTAATTAATGAGGTCATGGAGAGGGCTTCCCCAAAACTATCTCTCTCCACCTCTCTCTCTCGCCTCTCTCCCTCTCTCTCTCTCTTGCTCTCTCACTCCACCTCTCTCTCTCTCTCTCTCTCTTGCTCTCTCACTCCACCTCTCTCTCTGTTTCTGTCTCCCTCTCTCGCTCTCTCTGAGTTCTAATTGGTGAGGTCATGGAGAGGGCTTCCCCAAAACTATCTCTCTCTCTCTCCACCTCTCTCTCCCTCTCTCTCTTTCTCTCACCTCTCTCTCTCTCTCTCTCTTGCTCTCTCACTCCACCTTTCTCTCTCTCTCTGTCTCGCTCTCTTGCTCTCTCACTCCACCTCTCTCTCTCTCTGTTTCTGTCTCCCCACCTCTCTCTCCCTCTCTCGCTCTCTCTGAGTTCTAATTGATGAGGTTATAGAGAGGGCTTCCCCCAAATCCCTGTGAGGTCACTAGGAGGTTGTGAGGGGGTCAGAGTGCACATGGAGGGGAGACGACAGATTGCATCATCATCACCATCATCCGTATCCTGTCTATGTGTCATGAATCATGATTTTGGAATTGATGGTAACTATTAACGATCGAGTAACGAATCACAGCTGACACTGTTGGGTGTTTTGCATTTTACTTGAGTCCAAAATGTAATTAATTTTAAAAAATTCAACAAAGTTGGATGTAACCAAAGTGTAAGTACAGTGTGTATAAAATGGTAGACAGACGTTTCTGTCACTTGACAAACACACAAACACATTCCGTTACATCTACTGCGCCCTGTATCTCTGTGGATGAACTGATCAACCTTCAGTCAGTGCTGTCAGTCAGACACAGGCCTGTGTGGAGTGGGAGTAAAGGGTGGTGTGTGTGTGTGTGTGTGTGTGTGTGTGTGTGTGTGTGTTTGGTGTGGGTGGTGTGTGTTTGGTGTGGGGGGTGTGTGTGTATGGTGAGGCTGGTGGGTGTGTCCGGTGTGTGTATGGTGTGGGTGGTGTGTGTATGGTGAGGCTGGTGTGTGCATGGTGTGGGTGGTGTGTGTATGGTGTGGGTGGTGTGTGTATGGTGTGGGTGGTGTGTGCATGGTGAGGCTGGTGGGTGTGTCCGGTGTGTGTATGGTGTGGGTGGTGTGTGTGTGTGTGTGTGTGTGTGTGTGTGTGTGTGTGTGTGTGGCTGGGGTGTGGTGTGTGTGTTTGGTGTGGGTGGTGTGTGTATGGTGAGGCTGGTGTGTGCATGGTGTGGGTGGTGTGTGTATGGTGTGGGTGGTGTGTGTATGGTGTGGGTGGTGTGTGCATGGTGAGGCTGGTGGGTGTGTCCGGTGGGTGGTGTGTGTATGGTGTGGGTGGTGTGTGTATGGTGTGGGTGGTGTGTGCATGGTGAGGCTGGTGGGTGTGTCCGGTGTGGGTGGTGTGTGTATGGTGAGGCTGGTGTGTGTATGGTGTGGGTGGTGTGTGTATGGTGTGTGGGTGTGTGTGGTGCGTGTATGGTGTGGGTGGTGGGTGTGTGGTGGGTTTGTGTATGGTGAGGCTGGTGTGTGTGTCCGGTGTGTGTGGTGTGGCTGGTGTGCGTATGGTGTGTGTGGGTGTGTGTGGTGTGGCTGGTGTGTGTATGGTGTGTGGGTGTGTGTGGTGTGTGTATGGTGTGGGTGGTGGGTGTGTCCGGTGTGTGTATGGTGTGGGTGGTGGGTGTATGGTGTGTGTGTGTGTGGTGTGGTGTGGTGAGAGGGTGTGTGGTGTGTGGTGGGTGTGTGGTGTGGTGAGAGGGTGTTGAGTGGAGTTAGAAGGTGTGATGGTAACAGTGTGCGTGAGTCTCTGTAAACACAGAGCCCATTAGTGTCCCTCTGCCAGACACCTCATTACAGACTCCATGTAGCACTCCCTCTGTCTCTGTCTCTGTCTCTCTCTCTCTCAGCACAGCCTCTTTCTTTCTCTCTCTCTCTCTCTCTCTCTCTCTCTCTCTCTCTCTCTCTCTCTCTCTCTCTCAGCACAGCCCCTCTCTCTCTCTCTCTCTCTCTCTCTCGCACAGCCTCTCTCTCTCAACACAGCTTCTCTCTCTCAGCACAGCCTCTCTCTCTCAACACAGCTTCTCTCTCTCAACACAGCTTCTCTCTCTCAACACAGCTTCTCTCTCTCAACACAGCTTCTCTCTCTCAGCACAGCCTCTCTAAGCACAGCCTATCTCTCTCTCTCTCTCTTTCTCTCTCTCTCTCTCTCTCTCTCTCTCTCTCTCTCTCTCTCAGCAGTCTCTCTGAGCACAGCGTCTCTCTCTCTTTCTCTCTCTCTCTCTCTCTCTCTCTCTCTCTCTCTCTCTCTCTCTCTCTCTCTCTCTCTCTCCCTCAGCACAGCCTCTCTCTCTCTCTCTTTCAGCACAGCCCAGTCCGTTCTTTACCATCTGCCTGCTAAACACACACACATGCGCTTGAATGAACGCAGATCATGTGTGCAATCACGCACAACACCGCAGGTGCCATCACAGAGTGAGATGTTAACTTGTTAACTGACTGCATAGGATGAAAATGGTGTGTGTGTGTGTGTGTGTGTGTGTGTGTGTGTGTGTGTGTGTGTGTGTGTGTGTGTGTGTGTGTGTGTGTGTGTGTGTGTGTGTGTGTGTGTGTGTGTGTGTGTGTGTGTGTGTGTGTGTGTGTGTGTGTGTGTGTGTGTGTGTGTGTGTGTGTGTGTGTGTGTGTGTGTGTGTGTGTAATGATTTAACACACTGCGACAGACTGCCAACCAGCTTGTTTCTAGCAGTAGGACATTGTTCACTATAGAGGGACGGTATTCTCTACAGTGGGTCAGTATTCTCTACAGTGGGTCAGTATTTACTCCAGTGGGTCAGTATTCTCTACAGTGGGTCAGTATTCTCTACAGTGGGTCAGTATTCACTACAGTGGGTCAGTATTCTCTACATTGGGTCAGTATTCACTACAGTGGGTCAGTATTTACTCCAGTGGGTTAGTATTCACTACAGTGAGTCAGTATTCACTACAGTGGGTCAGTATTCACTACAGTGGGTCAGTATTCACTACAGTGGGTCAGTATTCACTACAGTGGGTCAGTATTTACTCCAGTGGGTTAGTATTCACTACAGTGGGTCAATATTCACTACAGTGGGTCAGTATTCACTACAGTGGGTCAATATTCTCTACAGTGGGTCAGTATTCTCTACAGTGGGTCAGTATTCACTACAGTGGGTCAGTATTTACTCCAGTGGGTTAGTATTCACTACAGTGGGTCAGTATTCACTACAGTGGGTCAGAGTTCTCTACAGTGGGTCAGTATTCTCTACAGTGGGTCAGTATTCACTACAGTGGGTCAGTATTCACTACAGCGGGTCAGTATTCTCTACAGTGGGTCAGTGGTCCTGATCTCAACGGTAACACAATGAATAGTACTTCTCCACACCACGCCACATTCCACCCAGCAACAAAATACTAGGACACCAGCATGGCTCC
The DNA here is from genome assembly GCF_045791955.1 of Oncorhynchus clarkii lewisi. Taxonomy (NCBI): domain Eukaryota; kingdom Metazoa; phylum Chordata; class Actinopteri; order Salmoniformes; family Salmonidae; genus Oncorhynchus; species Oncorhynchus clarkii. Next base: position 5,164 of record NW_027259251.1, on the reverse strand, counting down.
CTGTCTTCTCCCAACTCCCCTTAGTCTCAATGAAGCCCAACGGTTTCACATTCCAGGCCATGCCACCCCATGCCCTCACACAAAGCTCTCTCTTTCTCACCCCTCCTCTCTTTCTCCCCCATGCACTCACTCACTCACTCTCTCTACTCTGACTCTCTCTCTCTCTCTACTCTGACTCTCTCTCTCTCTCCCTCTCTCTCTCCCTCTCTCTCTCTCTCTCCTCCCTCCCTCCCTCCCTCCCTCCCTCCCTCCCTCCCTCCCTCCCTCCCTCCCTCCCTCCCTCCCTCCCTCCCTCCCTCCCTCGCTGCAGTGGGCACAGAGCAGGGTGCAGCTGCCTGGGCAGCCGGGCGGGAGGCTCTTTACTGGCAGGACTGGAGCTTCTTAGACCTGTCTGTCTTCAACAAGCACGCTGATTTACACAGGGAATAGAGAGAGTATTTTCTCCCTTAACAAGACCCTCTCCCTCCCTCCCATTGCCCTTCATTCCTTGTTCTTCACAATGCTGCAGTTTAGATTTCTTAGCTGAGTCTGTTTTTCTCTGCCATGGTAGCACTGGCAGGTGAGACTGGTGGCACGCTCTCCTTCTCTCTCTCTCTCTCCTTATCCTTCCCTCTCTCTCTCTCACTCTCTCCTCTTCTCTCTCCTTCTCTCTCTCCTTCTCTCTTCCTCTCTCTCCCTCTATCCCTTCTCCCTCTCTTTCTCTCTCTCTCTCTCCCTCTATCCCTTCTCCTTCCCTCCCTATCTCTCTCTCTCTCTCGTTCTCTCTCTCTCCCTCTCTCCCTTCTCCTTCCTTCCTTCCCTTCTCTCTCTCACTCTCTGTCAAGGTGAATGTCAGAGGTGTGTGCCAATGAAAGCACACACACACACACACACACACACACACACACACACACACACACACACACACACACAGCAGATGGGATGGAGAGAATGAAAATAAAGTAGCATTGTGGCGAGGACCTGTGGAGAATACTAAACTGTGGGCATGAGGACGGTTTGACCCAGGCCGACCTGTGGAGAATACTAAACTGTGGGCATGAGGACGGTTTGACCCAGGCCGACCTATGGAGAATACTAAACTGTGGGCATGAGGACGGTTTGACCCAGGCCGACCTGTGGAGAATACTAAACTGTGGGCATGAGGACGGTTTGACCCAGGCCGACCTATGGAGAATACTAAACTGTGGGCATGAGGACGGTTTGACCCAGGCCGACCTATGGAGAATACTAAACTGTGGGCATGAGGACGGTTTGACCCAGGCCGACCTGTGGAGAATACTAAACTGTGTTGCATGAGGACGGTTTGACCCAGGCCGACCTGTGGAGAATACTAAACTGTGGGCATGAGGACGGTTTGACCCAGGCCGACCTGTGGAGAATACTAAACTGTGAGGCATGAGGACGGTTTGACCCAGGCCGACCTGTGGAGAATACTAAACTGTGAGGCATGAGGACGGTTTGACCCAGGCCGACCTGTGGAGAATACTAAACTGTGAGGCATGAGGACGGTTTGACCCAGGCCGACCTGTGGAGAATATTAAATTGTGGGCATGAGGACGGTTTGACCCAGGCCGACCTGTGGAGAATACTAAACTGTGGGCATGAGGACGGTTTGACCCAGGCCGACCTGTGGAGAATACTAAACTGTGGGCATGAGGACGGTTTGACCCAGGCCGACCTGTGGAGAATACTAAACTGTGGGCATGAGGACGGTTTGACCCAGGCCGACCTGTGGAGAATACTAAACTGTGAGGCATGAGGACGGTTTGACCCAGGTCGACCTGTGGAGAATACTAAACTGTGAGGCATGAGGACGGTTTGACCCAGGCCGAACTGTGGAGAATACTAAACTGTGGGCATGAGGACGGTTTGACCCAGGCCGACCTGTGGAGAATACTAAACTGTGAGGCATGAGGACGGTTTGACCCAGGCCGACCTGTGGAGAATACTAAACTGTGAGGCATGAGGACGGTTTGACCCAGGCCGACCTGTGGAGAATACTAAACTGTGAGGCATGAGGACGGTTTGACCCAGGCCGACCTGTGGAGAATACTAAACTGTGGGCATGAGGACGGTTTGACCCAGGCCGACCTGTGGAGAATACTAAACTGTGTGCATGAGGACGGTTTGACCCAGGCCGACCTGTGGAGAATACTAAACTGTGGGCATGAGGACGGTTTGACCCAGGCCGACCTATGGAGAAAACTAAACTGTGGGCATGAGGACGGTTTGACCCAGGCCGACCTGTGGAGAATACTAAACTGTGGGCATGAGGACGGTTTGACCCAGGCCGACCTGTGGAGAAAACTAAACTGTGAGGCATGAGGACGGTTTGACCCAGGCCGACCTGTGGAGAATACTAAACTGTGGGCATGAGGACGGTTTGACCCAGGCCGACCTGTGGAGAATACTAAACTGTGAGGCAAGAGGACGGTTTGACCCAGGCCGACCTGTGGAGAATACTAAACTGTGGGCATGAGGACGGTTTGACCCAGGCCGACCTGTGGAGAAAACTAAACTGTGAGGCATGAGGACGGTTTGACCCAGGCCGACCTGTGGAGAATACTAAACTGTGAGGCATGAGGACGGTTTGACCCAGGCCGACCTGTGGAGAATACTAAACTGTGGGCATGAGGACGGTTTGACCCAGGCAGACCTGTGGAGAATACTAAACTGTGAGGCATGAGGACGGTTTGACCCAGGCCGACCTGTGGAGAATACTAAACTGTGGGCATGAGGACGGTTTGACCCAGGCCGACCTGTGGAGAATACTAAACTGTGAGGCATGAGGACGGTTTGATAATGTGTACAGCTGGTAAGGGGATGATGGTAATACCTGGTCATATGGGTACAGTTGGTAAGGGGATGATGATAATACCTGGTCATCTGGGTACAGTTGGTAAGGGGATGATGATAATACCTGGTCATCTGGGTACAGTTGGTAAGGGGATGATGATAATACCTGGTCATCTGGGTACAGTTGGTAAGGGGATGATGATAATACCTGGTCATATGGGTACAGTTGGTAAGGGGATGATGATAATACCTGGTCATATGGGTGCAGTTGGTAAGGGGATGATGATAATACCTGGTCATATGGGTACAGCTGGTAAGGGGATGATGCCCTAACTGGTCATATGGGTACAGTTGGTAATGGGATGATAGTAATACCTGGTCATATGGGTACAGTTGGTAAGGGGATGATGCCCTAACTGGTCATATGGGTACAGTTGGTAATGGGATGATGATAATACCTGGTCATATGGGTACAGTTGGTAAGGGGATGATGATAATACCTGGTCATATGGGTACAGTTGGTAAGGGGATGATGATAATACCTGGTCATATGGGTACAGCTGGTAAGGGGATGATGCCCTAACTGGTCATATGGGTACAGTTGGTAATGGGATGATAGTAATTCCTGGTCATATGGGTACAGTTGGTAAGGGGATGATGCCCTAACTGGTCATATGGGTACAGTTGGTAATGGGATGATGATAATACCTGGTCATATGGGTACAGTTGGTAAGGGGATGATGATAATACCTGGTCATATGGGTACAGTTGGTAATGGGATGATGATAATACCTGGTCATATGGGTACAGCTGGTAAGGGGATGATGCCCTAACTGGTCATATGGGTACAGTTGGTAATGGGATGATGATAATACCTGGTCATATGGGTACAGTTGGTAAGGGGATGATGCCCTAACTGGTCATATGGGTACAGTTGGTAATGGGATGATGATAATACCTGGTCATATGGGTACAGTTGGTAAGGGGATGATGATAACTGGTCATCTGGGTACAGTTGGTAAGGTGGTGATGATAATACCTGGTCATATTGTAGTAATAATTAGGTATGTGCTTATATTTGTCCTATTTCACACATACACATGTGTGTATTATGACATGTGTGTGAATTAGAAAATGAATTGTTTGCTTATCCCAACTGCCCCTGAGACATGCTCGGAGAGCGGCGTCACGGCCAGAGTCTACCCGTATCAATGCCTTCCGCAAGGGCACATCAGCAGATGTTTCATTTCGCCGGTTCGGTTTTTGAACCGGCAACCTTTCAGTTACTGCCATAACTCTCTAACTGCTAAGCTACCTGCTATTCCGCGTTTCTGCGTGTGTGTGTGTGTGCGTGTGTGTGTGTGCTTCTGTGTGTGTATGTGTGAATGCGTTTGTGTAGCTGTGGTGGGATCCTCTTCAAGGCGCTCCAGTAGTCGAGGACCCTCTCATCCAGAGACACAGGCCTGGCCCTCCAAACTCAAAGGCCCCCATCCCATTCAACCCCTGGTAACCAGGCTGAGATATGGACATGTGAGGGGACAGGCAGTAAATTATCAGATTTAGAACAGGACATGTTTTTATTTACATCATTGTGTTTTGCGAGGGATGCAAGGGAGGGAGGGAGGGAGGATGGGGGAGAATAGGGGAGGAGAGGAGGGGGTGGGGTTGCTTGGTTTTAGGGGGGACATCTTAGGTGGTCAGCGTTGACCTCCTCTACCCCCTTGTTTCCTGTCTCATTCTCCCGCCCCTCACACTTGTCTTGTACCACGGCTCTCCAGGCCTCCAGGCCTCCCTGGTAATTAGGGAACCCCCTCTCGTCCCCCTTAGGGCAGTAAAAATCCATACTGTTCACTGCCCACGCTCACAAAGACTCAACCCTCCCTCCCTCCCTCCCTGAGATACAAGCTATAAGCCACCGTTCAACCTTTCTCCCATTCTTTTTTTTTGCCACCCCCTGTTTTGTTTCGCCGTCTCTATCCATCAATCTTCCCATTAACCTAGCATGTTAGGGGGAACCGGGGGAACGCCCCCAAAACACCAGCCTCTAAATCCTTACGCCCCTCCCCCTGCCTCCCTGAGCCAGTCCCACGCTGCCCCTGTCGTTTCTTCTACCCCTACCTCCCTACCTCCCTCCTTCCCTACCTCCCTACCTACCTCCCTCCCTCCCTCCTTCCCTACCTCCCCCCCTCCCTCCTTCCCTACCTCCCTCCCTCCTTCACTACCTCCCTTCCTTCCTCCCTACCTACCTCCCTCCCTCCCTCCTTCCCTACCTCCCTACCTACCTACCTACCTACCTACCTCCCTTCCTTCCTTCCTTCCTTCCTTCCTTCCTTCCTTCCTTCCTTCCTTCCTTCCTTCCTTAGGGTGC
>NW_027259250.1:0-36542 GCF_045791955.1 Oncorhynchus clarkii lewisi | reverse complement strand
ATCACAGCGGTGTGAAGACCAGCCAACTTCACTATAGAGATCACAGCAGTGTGAAGACCAGCCAACATCACAGCGGTGTGAAGACCAGCCAACATCACAGCGGTGTGAAGACCAGCCAACATCACAGCGGTGTGAAGACCAGCCAACTTCACTATAGAGATCACAGCAGTGTGAAGACCAGCCAGCATCACAGCAGTGTGAAGACCAGCCAACATCACAGCAGTGTGAAGACCAGCCAACATCACAGCGGTGTGAAGACCAGCCAACATCACAGCAGTGTGAAGACCAGCCAACATCACAGCAGTGTGAAGACCAGCCAACATCACAGCAGTGTAAAGACCAGCCAACATCACAGCAGTGTGAAAGACCAGCCAACTTCACAGCGGTGTGAAGACCAGCCAACATCACAGCAGTGTGAAAGACCAGCCAACATCACAGCAGTGTGGAAGACCAGCCAACATCACAGCAGTGTGAAGACCAGCCAACATCACAGCAGTGTGAAGACCAGCCAACATCACAGCAGTGTGAAAGACCAGCCAACATCACAGCAGTGTGAAGACCAGCCAACATCACAGCGGTGTGAAGACCAGCCAACATCACAGCGGTGTGAAGACCAGCCAACTTCACTATAGAGATCACAGCAGTGTGAAGACCAGCCAACATCACAGCGGTGTGAAGACCAGCCAACATCACAGCGGTGTGAAGACCAGCCAACATCACAGCGGTGTGAAGACCAGCCAACATCACAGCAGTGTGAAGACCAGCCAACCTCACAGCAGTGTGAAGACCAGCCAACATCACAGCAGTGTGAAGACCAGCCAACATCACAGCAGTGTGAAAGACCAGCCAACATCACAGCAGTGTGAAAGACCAGCCAACATCACAGCAGTGTGAAAGACCAGCCAACATCACAGCAGTGTGAAAGACCAGCCAACATCACAGCAGTGTGAAAGACCAGCCAACATCACAGCAGTGTGAAGACCAGCCAACATCACAGCAGTGTGAAGACCAGCCAACATCACTATAGAGATCACAGCGGTGAGTCAGGTGCTTTTGGTTGGTAATAAACCTCAGAGCTGCATGATACACAGAATCGAGTGCCTTCAGAAACACACCAACAGTACACAGAAAATTAAGGATTCTAGTTTACTACCTCATTTTCATTGTGCTCCTACATTTCTGTGTGCTCCTACATTTCTGTGTGCACCTACATTTTTCAACTTAGGAGCACACAGGCGCCTTGTAAAAAAGGTCAGCTTAAAGCCCCGAAACATGCAGTACACACACACACACACACACACTAAACCCAGTGACATTCAACTCCTCACCCCTCCAGAGTTTGTAAATCTCTGAGAGGACTATTCTTCTCTCCTGTTGCCTCTAGTTACCACAGTGTAGCATTTCATTTCCTAGGAGCTGAAAGTATCAGTTCTGTTACTGTTAGAAAACTAACAGTGTGTTTAGTACACAACATTTGAACCAATACACAGTATATCATCAAATCATGTGTTCATATCACCATAGAGAAGATGCCACTTAGCAGTCGATTTCATCCAGTCACACAGGGATTGCAGAAATGTATATTAAATCTGTGTACTAACACTAATATGTAATCCCTGCAGGAATTGAACCCATGACATTGGCAGTGCCAGGCTCATACCAACTGAACCTCAGTTACAGCGGCAAGAAAAATTATGTGAACCCTTTGGAAATACCTGGATTTCTGCATAAATTGGTCGTACAATTTGATCTTCATCTAAGTCACAAACAGTCTGCTTAAACTAATAACATGTTTTCATGTCTTTATTGAACACACCGTGTAAACATTCACAGTGTAGGGTGGGAAAAGTATGTGAACCCTTGGATTTAATAACTGGTTGACCCTCGTTTGGCAGTAATAAACTCAACCAAACGTTTTCTGTAGATCCGACCTGCACAACAGTCAGGAGAAATTGTGGACCATTCCTCTTTACAAAACGGTTTCAGTTCAGCAATATTCTTGGGATGTCTGGTGTGAACCGCTCGAGGTCATGACACAGCATTTTAATATCAGGTTGAGGTCTGACTGGGTCACTCCAGAAGGCGTATTTTCTTCGTTGAAGCCATTCTATTGATATACTTCGGTCTTTTGGGTTGTTGTCCTGTTGCATCACCCAACTTCTGTTGAGCTTCAATTGGCGGACAGATAGCCTTACATTCTCCTGCAAAATGTCTTGATAAACTTGGGAATTCATTTTTCCGATGATAGCAAGCTGTCCAGGCCCTGAGGCATCAAAGCAGCCCCAAACCATGATGCTCCCTCCACCATACTTTACTGTTGGGATGAGGTTTTGATGTTGGTGTGCTGTGCCTTTTTTTCTCCAAACAGTATTGTGTTTTCCTTCCAAACAACTCAAAGTTTGTTTAATCTGTCCACTGAATATTTTGCCAGAAGTGCTGTGGAACATCCAGGTGCTCTTTTACAAACTTCAGACATGCAGCAATGTTTTTTTTGGGACAACAGTGGCTTCTTCCGTGGTGTCCTCCCATGAACACCATTCTTGTTTAGTGTTTGACGTATCGTAGACTCGTCAACAGAGATGTTAGCATGTTCCAGAGGTTTCTGTAAATCTTAGGCTGACACTAGGATTCTTCTTAACCTCATTGAGCATTCTGCGCTGTGCTCTTGCAGTCATCTTTGCAGGACGGCCACTCCTAGGGAGAGTAGCAACAGTGCTGAACTTTCTCCATTTATAGACATTTTGTCTTATCGTGGACTGATGAACATCAAGGCTTTGAGAGATACTTTTGTAACCCTTTCCAGCTTTATGCAAGTCAACCATTCTTAATCTTATGTCTTCTGAGATCTTTTGTTCGAGGCATGGTTCACATCAGGCAATGATTCTTGTGAATAGCAAACTCAAATTTTGTGAGTTTAAAAAAAAAAATGTAAACAGGGCAAGGCAGCTCTAACCAACATCTCCAATCTCATTGATTAGACTCCAGGTTAGCTGACTCCTGACTCCAATTAGCTTTTGGAGAAAACATTAGCCTAGGGCGTTCACATAATTTAAACATTAAAAGGGTAGGTTGGAAAAAGTATGTATTCAATAGACAAGAAAAATACAATCATTTGTGTGTTAGTTTAAGCACAGTGTCTATTGTTGTGACTTAGATGAAGAGCAGATCAAATTTGATGACCAATTTATGCAGAAAACCAGGTAATTCCAAAGGGTTCACATACTTTTGCTTCCCACTGTAGATGTCAACTAGGGGAGCAGATTACATCCAGTCCAGTACGTAGTACAGCAGAGTACTCTCACCTCTAACAAACCACACCTAAACATTCTCAGCATTCCTCTTGGCATGTAAATCCCCTGATGTCAGACCTGAAGATACATTCTTACAGTGTGTTTGTGTCATGCTAAGCCACTGAGGAACCTGCAGTTCTGCAGTTCTGGGTACAGGGGACAGAAGAGATGAGAGAATGCAGCTTTTAAACTATCAACAGCGTGTACGCGACGGTGCTCGGCCCCCGTTACAGCGTGTACGCGACGATGCTCGGCCCCCGTTACAGCGTGTACGTGATCATGCTAGTCCACTGAAGAACCAGAGGGCCTGGATACCAACTGCCTCCCAGTAACCCTCCCAGTAACCCTCCCAGTAGTTCCATGCCTCCCAGTAACCTTCCCAGTAGTTCCATGCCTCCCAGTAACCCTCCCAGTAACCCTCCCAGTAGTTCCATGCCTCCCAGTAACCCTCTAGTTCCATGCCTCCCAGTAGGTCACCATTCTAGTAACATCCCAGTTCCCATAGCAGTGTGTGTTCTCTGCTGTGAAAGGCCAGAGTCTATCCTAGGGTAGAAGCCATTTCACAGTTGGAGGACAAAGTGAGTTTGTCAAAAATCAGCTTTGATGGAAGGAAAACACTTTTTCTGTACGTCCCTTTTCAAAAAGGGGACCCTGGCGCTCTCCCAGAAGTTTGGTTGGTACATAAAACAGGTGAATTCAGATAAGCAAAAAGGTGTGATGGTCAACAAAATGTAGTATGAAGCTCCCTTAACTCTTCTATTATGGTTTGTATTGTTTTCACTGCATCAGGGTTACAGAACACAAACATTTCAGCTTTGCAGCCTTGTTCAGTGTGTAGGAACCCTTTACTGAAGGTACACTCCCACTTTTGGCACTCCCATATTAGGCGCACACACACACACGATTTGCAGTACACAGGCCAACAAACCCAAACCCTCCAGCTGAAACAACTCCTCCCGTCCAGTAAGTCATGACTCTGGGTCTCCCAACACAGGGCCAGTGTGGCCAGGCCACAGGTAACGGGGCTGTGGTGGGCAGAGGGGAACAACTCCTCCTTTCACTGCTCCACAGTGAAAAGCTTCATAAAGATGCCATACTAATGGGTATTTTATCAGAGAAGCACAGGGGCCAGACCAGAGCAAACACACACCTATGAATGGGACTGCAGAATGTCAATGACAATTGAATTCCGCACGCAGGAGAGATGCCAAAAGAAATGTCAAAGTTGTGAACATGACACACAAGCAATTTTCCAGAGATAAAATGACAACCTGAAATATGGCAGTGTTGTCAGGAATGCAGAGAGATAACATTGGAGGCTAGCCTATTATTAGATACTACAACTATTTTATCTAGCATGTCTTCTCTCGGTCTTCAACAGGGTACGACTGCAACAGTGGAGGCTGGTGTCACTTTAAAATCAGACTCATTGTAATGTCTGGAATAGATTACATGGAACGCTATTAAACAAATCATTCATTCATTACAATGAAATGGTCTTTCAATGTCTTCTTCCACCAGCCTCCACTGTACCGAAAACAGTCTGTTTTTCCACAATCTGTATGTCTTCCTGAGGAGACAGTCGTCAGGTAGCAGTCTCTTCCCATTGGATTGAGCCCTGACCTCTGCTGTGGGAAGCTTCCTGATGTACACTACCAGGAAGTGTGAGAGCAGGGGGACTAGACTCTACTGGACACTATGGCACCGCTAGCTGTTAGCCTAGCCAGTCCCCTTTAATACCGTTTTCACACTACAATACTAAAGCTGTGCCGAGCAGAGCTGCATTGTGCAGGCCTGGCTACGCGTCCAACAAAGATGCTGGAACCTTGCTGGAAGAAAGTTACTAGTACCTCCCCCATTTGAATCAGGTGACAGGTACAGTCTGTAGTGCTAGCTGCTGTGGCTATGGAGAATCCCTAGAGCATACTCCCTCTATCCTTCCTCTCTCCCAGGATTAAGTTGCCCCTAGACGCTGATCCTGGGACAGTTTAGCATTTTCCCCACTAATGGTAATATTAGGATTGGGAGAATTGAAGATGATTCTAGAACTGTACGTAGGGGAAACTTTACACCAGAGTGTTTCTCCCAGAGCAGCAGACCACAAACACACACATTCTGCCTCGCAGCCTGTTTCCAAACACAAGCAGGATGATAGCCACTATGAGCAGAGCAGGCCGCCGGTGCCATTCCAATACTTCAAAAGTGCATCCTTTCTTCCCTTCTTGCTTTAATTAATGTTTCCCTTTGATCCGATCAGGCTGCAGGCTCAGTTCCAACACTTCGAAGATCCATCCTTCCATCCGTATGATTTGATCAGGCTGTGGACTTAGGAGACAAGGGGTGGCACAATTCTATCTTAATGAAATCACTGATCTGAATGACCAGTTCCTTTCTGCACAATGTCAAGTCTGTGTAGGCGTGTGTGTGTGGACAGGTATGTTTATAGAGGGCTGAGATGGGAGGAAAAGGCAAATCCATGGTGCTCCTTATCTAGTTAGAGAACAATGTTGTGGAGGTCTAGAAACATCTCTATTGACTCTCTCCTCTTCCTCCCAGCTGTCTGTTCTCTCTTTGTATTTTGATGGGAAACTGGAGGAGAATATTATTCAATTATGTGCAAATAATTTTACAGTGAGTAACCCAATCTCTTCCACTTGGATGGCCCCACACAGTGGGCCTTTATCACCAGGTTCCTGTAGTAATTACACAGTGATTCACCAGAGTGAATGCGAGAGAGAGAAAGCGAGATGGAACGAGAGAGCAAAACGAAAGGGGGATACCTAGTCAGTTGTACAACAATGTATTCAACTGAAATGTGTCTTCCGCATTTAACCCAACCCTTCTGAATCAGAGAGGTGGAGGGCTGCCTTAATCAACGTCCATGTCTTCGGGGCCCGGGGGGGGGGAGAGAGAGAGAGAGAAAGAGAGAGGGAGGGAGGGAGGAAGCGAAATAGCCCATTACATGCTTTGCTGCAACACAGGAATCCTTCGGACCCGACTGACCTCCCCTTGTCACAAACTACCAGGAGGAACCAGGGGGTGGGTCATCTATTCATGAGTTTTCCAGCTGTTGGTTAGGATAGAGAGATGACACCTGACTGACTCATGGAGGCTAGTGACTGGGAAACACATTCAACACACGACACATTCAAACGCTTACAACTCACACACACACGCTCCAGATCAGAGCAGTTCAAAGAGACAAAGCATTTCTTCTACTCAGTCAGTGTCTCGTCTGAAATCTCCCCTCCGCCCAACCTGCCTGACTCACGCCAGAATAACCATCAATACCAAGAGGAATACTACACACAGTTCTATGTCCTACTCGCTTGTTACGTGTGTGTCTTTTCAAAACAGGGGAGGAGACCAGACGAGGCAAAGTTTGCTGATCAAGCAAGAGGAAGGACCGACCAGTCACATCATGAAACCACATTTCTCCATCACACACTTTGCAGCAACATATCACTACCCCCCTCTCTCTACCCCTATCGCTCTCACACACCACCCTTCCTGGTCTTATCAACATGTCTTGTTCAAGCGCTGAGGTTTACCCCTAACTGATATCCAAACCGGAAAAGTCACTTCTAGTGTTCTACAGACTACTGTGCTGACCCCTCCCTCTCTCGTTTAGTCTTCTACAGACTACTGTGCTGACCCCTCCCTCTCTCGTTTAGTCTTCTACAGACTACTGTGCTGACCCCTCCCTCTCTCGTTTAGTCTTCTACAGACTGCTGTGCTGACCCCTCCCTCTCTCATTTAGTCTTCTACAGACTACTGTGCTGACCCCTCCCTCTCTCGTTTAGTCTTCTACAGACTACTGTGCTGACCCCTCCCTCTCTCGTTTAGTCTTCTACAGACTGCTGTGCTGACCCCTCCCCCTCTCGTTTAGTCTTCCACGGACTGCTGTGCTGACCCCTCCCTCTCTCGTTTCTTTTCTCCTGCCCTCTGTCCCTTTCACCATCTCTCAGTTCCTCTCTCTCCCTCCATATCTCTCCCTTGGAGGCAGATAATGTAGGGTGGACACTGTTAGAACCCGTCATCACAACAGTTAGGCTTTCACTGTTGTTGCCAAGCAACCAGTGACACCCACAGGTGAACAACAGAGTCGGCTCTCCTACAACGACAACATTTAAGAGCCAATCAAACAGGACAATATTACCAGGCCAAGTTTAAGGGCCATTCAAAAAGGACTACGTTGCAGATTCTAATTTATGGGCCAATAGAAAATGACTATGCTGTACCTTCAAATTTGACACTAGGATGTGACCATTGTTTAATATTTGTGGTGGCTATATGTACAGACTGCCTTTACTGAACAATGACTAAGGATTTATGACCTCAATTTGACTGTCAGAATAATACATCACAACAGTCCCCTGAGGACATCATCATCATGGTATTTTATTAGGATCCCCATTAACTGTTGTAAAAGCAGCAGCTACTCTTCCTGGGGTTCACACAAAACATGACATAATACAGAACATTAAATAGACCAGAACAGCTCAAGGACAGAAGTACATTAAAAAAGGAACATGTGGCCAACATATCAATGCACACACACACAAACTATCTAGGTCAAATACGGGAGAGGTGTTGTGCCCTGAGGTGTCACTTTGTTTTTGTTTTTTAAACAAACCAGGTTTGCAGTTTATTTGAGCAATATGGGATGGGGACTGTGAAAAGACCCCTGGTGGCATGTCTGGTGGGATAAGTGTGTGTGTCAGAGCTGTGTATAAGTTGACTATGCAAACAATTTGGGATTTTCAACACGTTTCTTATAAACAGAGTCTCTCAACTCTTAGCCAAGAGAGACTGGCAGCATAGTATTTATATCAGCCCTCTGGTTACAATGAAGAGCAAGACGTGCCGCTCTGTTCTGGGCCAGCTGCAGCTTAACTAGGTCTTTCCTTCAGCACTCGACCATATGACTGGACAATAATCAAGATAAAACTAGAGCCTGCAGGACTTTCTTCACCACCATTGAATATGTTTTGAACGTGCCAGTTTATAATCTCAGGTAAATTACAATCTAAATGTACAATGTACTCTGGCCATGTACTCCTATAATCTCCACCCAACACAGACGAGGACTGGCCATCCCTCAGAGCCTGGAACCCATCTAGGTTTCTTCCAGGTCACCGTGCTTCTACATCACTTGTCGTTTGGGGTTTTAGGCTGGGTTTCTGTATAGCACTTCGTGGCATCTGCTGATGCAAAAATGACTTCATAAATAATCAATACAATTTATGTCATGACATCACAACAATCACCTTGAGGAGATATGGCATCATTATGTTATCAAAACAGTTTGATTTCATCAAGGCCCTAGATGCATTCTTCTACTTGCTGCTCTGTTGTCTAGAACAACCCAGTGATTACATCATCCTCCATGCAGCTGCTATACTTCAGCCTGGAAAAGACAAACAGGAAATGACTTGAAAATGGCTTCAGTAAAGGGGAACTTGGGCTGACTGAGCAGCACTGGGTCCTGTTCATTTGGGATAGTTCTTAGAATATGTGGACAACTATAAATGCCTAGGTGTCTGGCTAGAGTGTAAACTCCAAAGTTAAATCTACAATCAGCTTTCTATTTTGCAACAAAGCCTCCTTCACTCATGCTGCCAAACATACCCTCGTAAAACTGACTATTCTGCCAATCCTTGACTTCAGCGATGTCATTTACAAAATTTCCTCCAATACTCTATTCAGCAAATTGGATGCAGTCTATCACAGTGCCATCTGTTGTCACCAAAGCCCCATGTACTACCCACCATTGCGACCTGTATGATCTCTATGGCTGGCCCTCGCTACATATTCGTCAACAAACCCACTGGCTCCAGGTCATCTATAAGTCTTTGCTAGGAAAAGCTCTGCCTTCTCAGCTCACTGGTCACCATAGCAACACCCACCCGTAGCACACTCCAGCAGGTATATTTCACTGGTCATCCTCAAAGCCAACACCTCCTTTGGCCGCCTTTCCTTCCAGTTCTCTGCTGCCAATGACTGGAACAAATTGCACACAAAAAATAAAAATCACAAAAATAGAAATAAAAAAATAAAAATCACTGAAGTTGGAGACATCTCCCTCACTAACTTCAAGCATCGGCTGTCAGAGCAGCTTACCGATCGCTACAGCTGCACACAGCCCATCTGTAAATAGCCCATCCAACCACCTACCTCGTCCCCATATTTTTTTATTTTGTTTGTGTTATTGACTGTACGTTTTACACATGGAATAAACACTCTGTTTTTGGTCGCACTGCTTTGCTTTATCTTGGCCAGGTCGCAGTTGTAAATGAGAATAAGTTGTTCTCAACTGGTCTACCTGGTTAAATTTTAAAAAATACAAATAGTGCTGAGCGATTAGTTACTTTTGAGGTCGGTTTGGGTAAAAAATTAAAAAAAATTGACAAGATGGAATTCAAATTATTGAGCCAACGTTGGTGAATACGTGGTTTAAAAACTGAAAATGTACAGCAAAAGCCAGAGACCTGGGGTATTTACTGCATTCACTACCTGCATGCAACTATGTTGTGCATCTCTTGTTGATTGGTGGTTTAGTACAGCTAAGCAACTGTAGTTCATTAAAGTATTCTAATTTGTTTCTCAGATGGAAGGATGAAACAAATATACTGTATACAGAGAGTAGAGGAACATAGTGTTCAGAGAGAAGAGGGGAGAGGTGAAGGGAGGGAGAGCGATAAAATGACTGTAGAACTAGAGAGAAGGGAAGGCAGTGTAAAGAGATGGAGGGAGGCATCGAGGGAAGGAATGAGGACATACGAGCAGATGTCTTATGTTGACGGCTGGGGTTCCATAACGCGGTGCAACAACTATACTGTAGAACTAGAGAAGATTAGATGGAGGGCTCTCAAGAAATACAGTAACTCAGTCAGAACGGTATGATTTAACACACACATTCACTCTGCACGTCTTCTCTTCCTCTGCCATGAAACATCCCTCCATTCACCAATACTTCTCCACAAAGCCTGCTGTGTTTGACAGAGCTAACTACAGTTACATACTGTAGTTACAGACCCTTTCACAGCAGACAGCGGATCTAACATTAATCCGTTGGTTTACACCAACACACTAGTACAAACAATTGAAAATATATTCATGAGAGCATAACATGCTGCTTAGTGGTTAGCTGTATGTTCATTACATGTAAACACTGGCAGATGAAAGCCAAATAGCAGTAGATAATACAATAGTGTGTATTGATGTTCTTGTACATGCCTGCAAGATGGTGCATTTAACCCTCTAAAATCCATATGGTATCAAATACCTATGTACATTGGACTCCACTTGTGCATCTTTGTCAACAGCAGGAGGGCAGTATGCAACACACAGATGGGACCTTGCCTCAGAAGAGTTATGGGGAGACATGGTTGGCGGACCTGTGTGTGTGTGTGTGTGTGTGTGTGTGTGTGTGTGTGTGTCCTGCTCTCACTCCACTCTAAAAAAAAGACCCGTTTTGTGTACGAGCACCAGGCACCAACTCGTCACCACAGAGGGGAGCACAAATACCATGAATAGCAGCGGCTTGAGAGAAATAACACAGAAATAAGGTGGTAAATAAAGTGGTTGTGGAGGTAGTATATAATATACTGTAGTGAAGGGAGGAGGATTGAGAGCACTACATAGTTCTGAGATGTACTGTGGAGTGAGTATATAACATACTGTAGTGAAGGGAGGAGGATTAAGAGCACTACATAGTTCCGAGATGTACTGTGGAGTGAGTATATAACATACTGTAGTGAAGGGAGGAGGATTAAGAGCACTACATAGTTCCGAGATGTACTGTGGAGGGAGTATATAATATACTGTAGTGAAGGGAGGAGGATTAAGAGCACTACATAGTTCTGAGATGTACTGTGGAGTGAGTATATAATATACTGTAGTGAAGGGAGGAGGATTAAGAGCACTACATAGTTCTGAGATGTACTAAGGAATGATCTCCCTCTCAGAATGATCTCTGGTTCATTGTTGGTCTGTGCTGCTAGGTCAGGTATATACAGGGTAGATCTCCCAGTAATCTCATGTACCAGCTATCCACATCTCTCCTTAACTGTTAAACGGAGGTAGGCCCCTCCACAACTACTGCTGATACATGTAGAGGGTGGATGGGTAGGCTAAACACACAAAATGGGGAAGGCAAACTGGTCCTTATCTTACACTTTCCCACATTCTAACAGGACACAAGTACACAATAAAACATCTGAAAGTGTTACGCTGTCTATTCACAGGGCCAGCTCACAGGGCCAGCTCACAGGGCCAGCTCACAGGGCCAGCTCACAGGGCCAACTTACAGGCTTAAGATGACAGAGGGAAGTTCTTCAATTCAGGGTTAGGAGCTGGTTTACCAAGGTTGTGTTCATTAGGGCACAACAGAAACATTTTTAAACAGAAAACTAAAATGATTGTTTCTTATTGGACAAGTCCATGTTGATCCCTCAATGTTCCAACACGTTTTCTTCCATTTGGTGCCTAGTGAACATGACACAATCAAAACCTGACAAGACCAGAACCTGGTGTTGCCTTCAGATTTCATCCACCCTCCAACTGCCACCTGATGTTGCATGTCCCCATACCAGGATGGGATTGGACAATCAGACACTAGTAATACTGAACACACTGAGCGGAAGCAGTAGGTGGAGCCTTAAACTGCACATTTCAATTAGCTTTGTTTTTGTTCAATGTACTTTAGTTGAGCTATTGTTGCATGTGTACAGTTGAACTGTAAGTATCTATTTGTCATGTCTATACAGACTAACAGAACTAATGAGATGGTATTCTGGTCACAGGTTGCCTAGTGGTCAGAGCGTTGGTTACGAGCATTAGGACAGTAACCTAAAAGGTTGCTTGTTCAAATCCCAGAGCCAGCAAGGCTGTTCTGCCCTTGAACAAGGCAGTTAACCACCAACAACACCCGCCCCCTGGGCGCCGATGACGTGGACAGCGATTAAGGCATCCCGCCACACCTCTCTGATTCAGAGGGGTTGGGTTAAATGAGGAAGACATTACTGTTGAATGCATTCAGTTGTACAACTTACTAACGTTACGCATCAGCCTTCTTTTCTTTATATCCAAGGGGAACCCAAGGAGAACCCAAGGGGAACCCTCTTACAGAGCATCTTCACCACTTTACCCTAGAAGCTGACTACTAACTACTTTCTCCAGATGTAGTTTCAGATTGAATTGGAGGCAGAGAAAGCTCAGCCAGCCTCTCGTGTAAAGGAATAAATAACATGCAGGAAAGACCATTCCCACAGAGAGAGAAAGCTCAGCCAGCCTCTCGTGTAAAGGAATAAATAACAGGAAAGACCATTCCCACAGAGAGAGAAAGCTCAGCCAGCCTCTCGTGTAAAGGAATAAATAACATGCAGGAAAGACCATTCCCACAGAGAGAGAAAGGGAGAGAACGAGACTAAAGAAGACAGAAGTTGAAGAGGAAAAAACAGGTTCACGTGGTTGTTGTGTCACAAAGACAAGAACAAACAGTAGTACTGTACTCCTGAATCAAAGTCCTGAACAACTCTTCAATAAACCTGCAACCTTACTTCAGCAACCGTAGGCCTATTTCTCACACAGTATGTCTACAGCTATTGGTCATTTGTCATTGGCCACCTAGGAAATTCCTCAAATAGTCAGTGAGAGATGAGCAATATTCAAATATCTCCTCTGATACCATCATAATCTACAGGCAGAAGTGACAGCTATAGAACTAAACACTAATGCATGGAAATAACTGGTACAGATAACAAAGGTATTTTTTGCATATATGACAGAGAAAGAGAGAGACAGGGAGAGTAATTACTCACATGTCCACATACACAGTGTGTTCATATCTGTGTGAGAAGCATTCCCATCATACCACACATCACGTTCATGAGCATAAGCATTCCTTGCCTCCAGGCTGAGGTGTTCACAAGCTAATAGTTCTCACCTGTCTGCCGCTCTCCTTCACCTGACACTCACTTTCTCTAGAGTGTCCCAAATGGCACCATATTCCCTACATTAGTGCACTACATAGTGCCCTACTTTTGACCAGAGCCCTATGGGCTGGGTTGCCATTTGGAACACAATGGTCTCCCCAGCCTGACACTGTACAACAACAACAAGCCATCCTACCCATCAGGAGCTGGAGTCTCATTATATATAACAGAGTAAGTCCAGTCTCTGTCCTGACCTGGGAGTCAACGCAGGGCTTTCTGCACTTCACAGAATATCACAATTCACACTCAATTAGCAGCATTGTAACTTCTAACCAATCGCTACAACAAACTATAGTCTGTTGAGCAAGGGTGACACTACTTTAATTCTCAGGCAGGGTGACGTCGCCACAACGCTCATTCTGGTGCTAGGCTAACCAGCTAGCGATACTGTAGGGACAGAACTGCAAGAGAACCACAGACAACTTCAGAGGTGTTTGGAAAACGCTGTACGTAGACTTAACATAGGACCTAGGCCCTGACATAAGACTCTTCTCACCTCTTTAGCAATATATTTGTTAAGCCATGTTTAGAGAACTAGTAGACAGTGGTAAAACACAGGAGAGGGGGAAGACCCAACAGACCAGCGTACCACTGCTGTTTTATCTTCACAACATACAGTCAAACAAACTCACACCGGAACCCGTTGCTATGACGACCAGGGGTTTCTGTGGCAACAGCGGAAGATACTAAACTCAACAGGGACTTAGTCACTTCCTGTCTCGTTCACTCCTTCCTCTTCTGAGTGTGAGAGTCCACTGGGGGACATAGGGGATGGGTGTGTGTCAGAGTCCTCTCAAAACCTAGGCCACTAGTTACTTCAGGCATCATTAACCTGTAGGCATGATCACCACAACAGACAAAACACACTTTTCAATACTTCTACAATATGAAACACTTCAAACATCACATGACAGTGAGCAGGTATTAATGAATGAGTATAGCATGTTAGTTCTGGCACCACATGTTATACAGGGAGAAAGTAAACAGCACATCCAATGTGGAAACTGCAGAATTGCAAGCAGGTTTCAACACACATACAAAAACCTCAACCTCAAGAGGGGTTGCTAACACACATAGCAGAGTGATAATGACCACCAAATAAGGCAGTCCAAACATGATATGAAATGTGATACCTAGGGAGCACTATGACTGAAATGGACATAAAAACATGTCTAACCTTACAGAAGTCAACGTTTCAGAAAATAATGACATTTGTACTACCAGGCCAGAACAACAGGTTCCATTCCAGGTGCTGGAAATTAACAAGGATATTCACATGCACACACACTTACCTTGCATGACGCTCATTAAACCTTGTTTTAATCTACAACACTTAAGCTTTTCTATTCAAGATCACATTGCCAATCATTGTTGATCTCAGCAGTATGTGAGAATACCAACTATCTGTTCCTCAAAAAAAGAATAAATCAATTAAAGTCTGAACATGGAAGTCCGATAGGGAGCAGTTCACCCACATGTTATGATACACTCTGAGGTCAAGCCCATGACAGCAATTACAACAAACACCATTGCAATAGCTGAGATGCAACGCTGGAGCTAGAATACGAAACAGGGCCCCTGTTTCCTTATAGGGCCCCAGACTCCCTAAGAACACTTCTGTATTCTCTCACATTGGAAGTGTGGATCAATGGCCCCTGTTTCCTTATAGGGCCCCAGACTCCCTAAGAACACTTCTGTATTCTCTCACATTGGAAGTGTGGATCAATGGCCCCTGTTTCCTTATAGGGCCCCAGACTCCCTAAGAACACTTCTGTATTCTCTCACATTGGAAGTGTGGATCAATGGCCCCTGTTTCCTTATAGGGCCCCAGACTCCCTAAGAACACTTCTGTATTCTCTCACATTGGAAGTGTGGATCAATGGCCCCTGTTTCCTTATAGGGCCCCAGACTCCCTAAGAACACTTCTGTATTCTCTCACATTGGAAGTGTGGATCAATGGCAGACTATTTGCATTCTCTGTCCTTCACAGACTGTGGTGAGAGCCATTTCCCTTCCTTTCCTACTGCGGGTTGAAGTCTCCCCAGGTACATATCCGGCAGAATTTACATTTGTCTGCTTTTATTCATTTTTATACCAGCCAAAAGAAAAGGCAATTACCAACTAATGAAAAACACAGTCTTACCGTTTAGCCTCCTCGAGATGACAGAGGTATTCGTAGGCCATGTTCTGCTGCCTCCTCTCGTCCATCTCCTCTGCTGTGAGTCGCTCGACACCATCCAGAACAGCTGGAAAACAATACCCACTAGGTGAATACTAGCTCGCTCATAACAGCATAGCTGTACAAGAAACACTCACTAGGTGAATACTAGCTCGCTCATAACAGCATAGCTGTACAAGAAACACTCACTAGGTGAATACTAGCTCGCTCATAACAGCATAGCTGTACAAGAAACACTCACTAGGTGAATACTAGCTCGCTCATAACAGCATAGCTGTACAAGAAACACTCACTAGGTGAATACTAGCTCACTCATAACAGCATAGCTGTACAAGAAACACTCCATTTACAAAAATACACAGTACACACACTGAGTTGAGTCTAGCTCACACTCACATGTATAGTAAACACACACGGACTAGCAGACACACAAACAAACAAGTAGGGACGATTAACAAGATAACATGCAAGAACCTTCAAATGAACAGTGAGACAGACTTCTCTCATTCTGCATGTAGGAGGGGTAGAGACTGTCCCATCCATCCTGAATATCACAACTGACATAGTCGTGTTGGCCGCCATCATAAGCACAAAGATGTAAACAGTCCCAAGAAATGATGTGTTGATTGATTGACAGGCTGATTCAGCTCAGCTGTCATGTTGAACTGTCCTCAACGCTAGGCTACTCCATCCCCTCCCAGTCTGGTTACAACTTGGCTTCACCGCCAGTTCCACATAATGAGATGATTCAAGGGTTACTGATCGGGGAGGACAACTTAGCTTTAGTCACTCACTACACAGTAGGTAAATGTAGGCTAGGTAAATGTAGGCTAGTCTATGCAAACTTTGTTTAAACATCTCCAGCGTTTGTTTGACATTTTTTATTTCTGTGTAAAATGTCTTTATCACTTCAACTGATCTAGCAAATATGCCAAATGAAATGCATGGGCATTCTTTCAAAGAACTCTGAAGAGACCGTAATAAATCAAACCTATTCTGCAGGTAAACAAAGCTCGTAGCTCACAGTTCTGTGGTCTAGGCTAGGGTCTAGACCGCTGGTTCCCAACCTTTTTCTGTTACTCTACCACCAACTGAATTTCTCTCTGCCAGGAGTACCCCTGAAGTACCCCCTCGTGTGCATTTTACCAGTAGACCTATGGTCTCATGAGTCAACTCAAGTACCCCCTGTGGATAGGCCAAGTACCAGCAGGGGTCTAAGTACCCCTGGTTGGGATCCACTGGCCTAGGCTAAAGAGACCTGCATGGTAATGTTGCTGGAAATATATTTTTAGAGCTGGGAGGGAGAGAAAAAAAAAGTGGGCATGAGCACTCGCATTACAAGAGCTAATTGTTTCAGGCTCCTTCTGGTGATGTCTAGGCCTTCTGAATAACAAGCATATTCATTATAACCTAGGCTACGTGACCATTAGAGAATGGAAAAGTCTAAAAATTGCCACTTACAATTTCCAGGATTTTATTGTGGGGTTTTATTCTACTGACTATGATTACAATTATTATTATTATTGTGCGGCCTTAATCTCATTTATTAGCCTAATAAATGTATTAAACAACTTGGTAATTTACAGTGGAAGTAATCTTGAAAGCAGTTGACAAGCCAGCAAGTACAGTGGTATGGTTCCCACTTAAGCCAAGGCTACCGACTGCCTCAGGAAAGTCTAGTTCCTGGATGGGAGACCAGGTGCTGCTGGAAGTGGTGTTGGAGGGCCAGTAGGAGGCACTCTTTCCTCTGGTGTAAAAAATATCCCAATACCCCAGGGCAGTGATTGGGGAGACTGCCCTGTGTAGGGTGCAGTCTTTCGGATGGGACGTAAAACGGGTGTCCTGACTCTCTGAGGTCATTAAAGAGCCCATGGCACTTATCGTAAGAGTAGGGGTGTTAACCCTGGTGTCCTGGCTAAATACCCAATCTGGCCCTCAAACCATCACGGTCACCTAATAATCCCAAATTTACAATTGGCTCATTCATCCCCCTCCTCTCCCCTGTAACTATTCAGGTCGTTGCTGTAAATGAGAACATGTTCTCAGTCAATTTACCTGGTAAAATAACGAATAAATACAATTAAAAACGAGTAAATTAGATTTGTAAAGAACTTTTCATTACAGAATAATTTCAAAGTGCATAAAAATCACAAATGTAAACCAATACAAACATTCTATAATTATTTTATAAAATATAATTGAAAAAGACAATATCCGAACGTAAATGTTTTTAATTAAGATAAGATCAATGGATACTAGTTCACATATCAAGAAACTATAGTAGGCCATCAATAGATGTCAATGAATCGACCAGGTAAACCACTCAAC
This sequence comes from Oncorhynchus clarkii lewisi, assembly GCF_045791955.1. Classification (NCBI taxonomy): domain Eukaryota; kingdom Metazoa; phylum Chordata; class Actinopteri; order Salmoniformes; family Salmonidae; genus Oncorhynchus; species Oncorhynchus clarkii. The sequence continues at coordinate 18,747 of NW_027259250.1, read as the reverse complement.
TATTGCATCGTCTTGCTACTTCAGATTCCCTATAAGAAAACAATGTAGCGCCTTATCCTTTACTGTGAAAAATGCAAACATGTCAAAATTCAATGACCTTAAAAACTTAACCCCTACCTTTACCCTTGACTAAACCTAACCATTTGAAACTCTATTACTTCAATGACGTCTCAAGGATCCCGGATTGCATCGACCAGATTCAATGTGGGCTAATTTAATTCGATGTAGCCACGTAAAATTGCAATATTGTAGCCGATGTAGATGAAAACGCGGAAGTCAGAGCCTACCTACCACGCTGTCAAAAGTCTAACCAAAGTCAAACATGTGAATATAGATAGAACGAAGAAAAAACGCCTGTGAAAATGTATGTATTGATTAAAACAATTAAATTGTTAAACTTCTGTAAACGGAGGTAAAATATGATCCCAAGGTGAGCGAGCAGGAAAAGTTTTTAGATACTCACACCCATATCTCGGCCGAAGCCCGTCTGCCTCGTCTGAGGTTGACATATTCTCTGAATAAATGTTATAATCCTCACTCCCCGGGTTGACGAGGTCAAGTTATAGTAGTTGAGATGATAGCCTATAGTTTCGTCCAGTTCTCTTTGCGGGCTATATAATTGAAAAAGTCGGGAAGGCGCTCTCGGCCCCCTTGCTGCTCCACTGCACGGTTTGAGTCGAGAGCTGAGACTTTTTTCTTCTTCAAACCTAACTGATGTCACTGGGGTGTGTGTTCCTTCCTAAATCCTAAAGTATGCGTTCGAGGAAACACCCATCAGCAGCCACTCGGCGAAACTGCAGGCGCAGAGCCCTCTGCTGCCTACTACAGGCACTGAAATAACCTTCCTAAAGGCACGCTATGCATCGACACTGATTAAACTCAGAAAATAAGAAACGTCCCTTTTCCAGGACCCTGTCTTTCAAAGATAATTCGTAAAAATCCAAATAAATTCACAGATTGTAAAGGGTTTAAACACTGTTTACCATGCTTGTTCAATGAACCATAAACAATTAATGAACATGCACCTCTGGAACGGTCGTTAAGACACTAACAGCTTACAGACAGTAGGCAATTAAGGTCACAGTTATGAAAACTTAGGACACTAAAGAGGCCTTTCTACTGACTCTGAAAAACATCAAAAAACATCAAAAGAAAGATGCCCAGGGTCCCTGTTCATCTGCGTGAACGTGCCTTAGGCATGCTGCAAGGAAGCATGAGGAATGCAGATGTGGCCAGGGCAATAACTTGCAATGTCAGTACTGTGAGACGCCTAAGACAGCGCTCCAGGGACACAGGACGGACAGCTGATCGTCATCGCAGTGGCAGACCACGTGTAAAAACACCTGCACAGGATCGGTACATCCGAACATCACACCTGCAGACAGGTACAGGATGGCAACAACAACTGCCCGAGTTACACCAGGAACGCACAATCAGTGCTCAGACTGAGGGCTTGTAGGCCTGTTGTAAGGCAGGTCCTCACCAGACATCACCGGCAACAACATCGCCTATGGGCACAAACCCACCGTCGCTGGACCAAACAGGACTGGCAAAAAGTGCTCTTCACTGACGAGTCGCGGTTTTGTATCACTGGGGGTGATGGTCGGATTCGCCTTTATTGTCGAAGGAATGAGCATTACAATGAGGCCTGTACTCTGGAGCGGGATCGATTTGAAGGTGGAGGGTCCGTCATGGTCTGGGGCAGTGTGACACAGCATCATCGGACTGAGCTTGTTGTCATTGCAGGCAATCTCAATGCTGTACATTTAAGAGAAGACATCCTCCTCCCTCATGTGGTAACCTTCCTGCAGGCTCATCCTGACATAACCCTCCAGCATGACAATACCACCAGCCATATTGCTTGTTCTGTGCGTGATTTCCTGCAAGACAGGAAATGTCAGTGTTCTGCCATGGCCAGCAAAGAGCCTCTCAATCCCATTGAGCACGTCTGGGACCTGTTGGATCTAAGGGTGAGGGCTAGAGCCATTCCCATCAGAAATGTCTAGGAACTTGCAGGTGCCTTGGTGGAAGAGTGGGGTAACATCTCACAGCAAGAACTGGCAAATCTGGTTCAGTCCATGAGGAGGAGATGCACTGCAGTACTTAATGCAGCTGGTGGCCACACCAGATTTTGACCCCCCCTTTGTTCAGGGACACATTTTTCCATTTCTGTTAGTCACATGTCTATGGAACTTGTTCAGTTTGTCTCAGTTGTTGAATCTTGTTGTGTTCATACAAATATTTACACATGTTAAGTTTGCAGTTTGCAGTTCTAGCCAGTACTCCGATGTAAGCTTAGACTCAAACGGTATCAGCCACAGCCTATTTGTCTCTACCCAACATTTGGTAAATGCTGTTCTAAGACTACTGAGTTTTCTACTTGACATTATTCCCTGGGAATACCGTTGTGCAATATGTCTCTACAATGACAACAAGCAACGAGCTGCAACACAGTTCAAAGGTGGTTATCTACTGCAGAAGCGATAAGAGGTCATTGTTAGATACAGTTGAAGTCGGAAGTTTACATACACCTTAGCCAAATACATTTAAACTCAGTTTTTCACAATTCCTGACATTTAATCCTAGTAAAAATTCCCTGTTTTAGGTCAGTTAGGATCAACACTTCATTTTAAGAATGTGAAATGTCAGAATAATAGTAGAGAGAATGATTTATTTCAGCTTTTATTTCTTTCATCACATTCCCAGTGGGTTAGAAGTTTACATACACTCAATTAGTATTTGGTAGCATTGCCTTTAAATTTATTAACTTTGGTCAAACATTTCAGGTAGCCTTCCTCAAGCTTCCCAAAATAAGTTGGGTGAATTTTGGCCCATTCCTCCTGACAGAGCTGGTGTAACTGAGTCAGGTTTGTAGGCCTCCTTGCTCATACACGCTTCTTCAGTTCTGCCCACAAATGTTCTATAGGATTGAGGTCAGGGCATTGTGATGGCCACTCCAATACCTTGACTTTGTTGTCCTTAAGCCATTTTTCCACAACTTTGGAAGTATGCTTGGGGTCATTGTCCATTTGGAAGACCCATTTGCAACCAAGCTTTAACTTCCTGACTGATGTCTTGAGATGTTGCTTCAATATATCCACATAATTTCCCCTCATGATACCATCTATTTTGTGAAGTGCACCAGTCCCTCCTGCAGCAAAGCACCTCCACAACATGATGCTGCCACCCCTGTGCTTCATGGTTGGGATGGTGTTCTTCGGCTTGCAAGCGTCCCCCTTTTTCCTCCAAAAATAACAATTGTCATTATGGCCAAATAGTTCTATTTTTATTTCATCAGACCAGAGGAGATTTCTCCAAAAAGTACGATCTTTGTCCCCATGCGCAGTTGCAAACCGTAGTCTGGCTTTTTTATGGTGGTTTTGGAGCAGTGGCTTCTTCCTTGCTGAGTGGTCTTTCAGGTTATCTCAATATAGGGCTCATTCTACTGTGGGTATAGATCCTTTTGTACCTGTTTCCTCCAGCATCTTCACAAGGTCCTTTGCTGTTGTTCTGGGATTGATTTGCACTTTTCGCACCAAAGTACGTTGATCTCTAGAAGACAGAACGCGCCTCCTTCCTGAGTGGTATGACGGCTGCGTGGTCCCATGGTGTTTATACTTGCGTACTATTGTTTGTACAGATAAATGTGGTACCTTCAGGTGTTTGAACATTTCTCCCAAGGATGGACCAGATTTGTGGAAGTCTACAATTTTTTTTCTGATGTCTTGGCTGATTTCTTGTGATTTCCCCATGATGTCAAGCAAAGAGGCACTGAGTTTGAAGGTAGGCCTTGAAATAGATCCACAGGTACACCTCCAATTGACTCAAATTTTGTAAATTTGCCTATCAGAAGCTTCTAAAGCCATGACGTCAATTTTCCAAGCTGTAATGGCTCTGTGAGCCCCCCCCCCCCCCCCAGTGAAAGAACTGTATCATGATTCTTGTTGTATGTTCTGTATTATGTGTTATGTATGTTCTGTATTATGTGTTATGTATGTTCTGTATTATGTGTTATGTATGTTCTGTATTATGTGTTATGTATGTTCTGTACTATGTGTTATGTATGTTCTGTATTATGTGTTATGTATGTTCTGTATTATGTGTTATGTATGTTCTGTATTATGTGTTATGTATGTTCTGTATTATGTGTTATGTATGTTCTGTACTATGTGTTATGTATGTTCTGTATTATGTGTTATGTATGTTCTGTATTATGTGTTATGTATGTTCTGTATTATGTGTTATGTATGGTAAGTGTTTTTATGTGTTATGTATGTTCTGTATTATGTGTTATGTATGTTCTGTATTATGTGTTATGTATGTTCTGTATTATGTGTTATGTATGTTCTGTATTATGTGTTATGTATGTTCTGTATTATATGTTATGTATGTTCTGTATTATGTGTAATGTATGTTCTGTATTATGTGTTATGTATGTTCTGTATTATGTGTTATGTATGTTCTGTATTATGTGTAATGTATGTTCTGTATTATGTGTTATGCATGTTCTGTATTATGTGTTATGTATGTTCTGTATTATGTGTTATGTATGTTCTGTATTATGTGTTATGTATGTTCTGTATTATATGTTATGTATGTTCTGTATTATGTGTAATGTATGTTCTGTATTATGTGTTATGTATGTTCTGTATTATGTGTTATGTATGTTCTGTATTATGTGTTATGTATGTTCTGTATTATGTGTTATGTATGTTCTGTATTATGTGTTATGTATGTTCTGTATTATGTGTTATGTATGTTCTGTATTATGTGTTATGTATGTTCTGTATTATGTGTTATGTATGTTCTGTATTATGTGTTATGTATGTTCTGTATTATGTGTTATGTATGTTCTGTATTATGTGTTATGTATGTTCTGTATTATGTGTTATGTATGTTCTGTATTATGTGTTATGTATGTTCTGTATTATGTGTTATGTATGTTCTGTATTATGTGTTATGTATGGTAAGTGTTTTTATGTGTTATGTATGTTCTGTATTATGTGTTATGTATGTTCTGTATTATGTGTAATGTATGTTCTGTATTATGTGTTATGTATGTTCTGTATTATGTGTTATGTATGTTCTGTATTATGTGTTATGTATGTTCTGTATTATGTGTTATGTATGTTCTGTATTATGTGTTATGTATGTTCTGTATTATGTGTTATGTATGGTAAGTGTTTTTATGCAACTGTTTATGACGTAACTTCTCTTTGTGTAAACTGAGCAATAATTTATAAAGTCAAAGTCGAAGGGGAATGGAGCTTTTATATCGTTATATTAGCTTCAGTATTAGAACATTGTCCTTCTCTATTTCACTGTATATTAGGTTTGTGAAGGAAAAATGAGACACGGGGTTGTTTTGTAATGGATATCAGTGATTAGATATTTTAATTATGTTGAAATCACAATTGATCCCCAGCTCAGTTAAAATCACCGTTGAAATTATATTGCGGGATTGTAATTGTCTCATTCAACGTGAGAAATGGCCCCTACAAGGAACATTTTATTTAATAGCCTACAGTTGCCTTACGCAATGTAATTGGTATATATTGAGGTGGGACTTGCAACAGAGTGAAAAACAACTTCATAATCTACAATTATAAATAGAGGGGGTTTAAATCTGAACAATTGACAAAATAAGAAGCTATGGGATGTAAGTGTAACTTGTGATGGGATGTAAGTGTAACGTGTGATGGGATGTAAGTGTAACGTGTGATGGGATGTAAGTGTAATGTGTGATGGGATGTAAGTGTAACGTGTGATGGGATGTAAGTGTAACGTGTGATGGGATGTAAGTGTAACGTGTGATGGGATGTAAGTGTAACGTGTGATGGGATGTAAGTGTAACGTGTGATGGGATGTAAGTGTAACGTGTGGGATGCAAGTGTAACGTGTGGGATTTGAACCCACCAGTTCAAATAACACAATTAAGAGTCATCCTTCAAACCATTCAAGATGCATTGAAGACTGGAGTTCCTCGCAATGGGTCTTGAAACCCAGCTAAATTACCTTACAGGCGGGGCTACTCGCTAGTATAAATGCAGAGGTCCGGCAGTCCGTTGCACATTTACTCACTCTGAACTTCCGACCCTCCACTTTGATCCCCTGCGCTCTCTTATTGCCGCCACGACTGCACAGCATTTACCACGCACCGCATCAGAACCATGGATAGCTCAGGAGTGCTGCTCCGACTGCTGTGTATCGGTCTGATGTCCGTTATGTGCCGAGGACAGGCGTCACATGAAGTTTCCGCAGAGGACTTTGGCGCGCAGAACTCTGCCGCGGCCGCAGAGAAAGAACTTGTAAGTTCATATAGGGAATCACTTTTGTTGTTTCAGGCTACCCTGGCATGTTGGTCCTGATCTATATATTCATGCACTACAGGTTCTCAATTTAATATATAAATCTAAGTCAATATAATTCGAAATATAAATGCAATCTAAATGTTCGCCCATGATTGGATTATGGTCAACATAACCTTATTCAGCAGTTCGTCCTGATAAAGGTGTCCTTGAGAATCCGATTTATCCATCACTTTTATCCATGGTTGAACACAGGGATGGAGCTAAAGATTTAGTCCACTGGCCAGCCGGGCTAGTAAACCAACATTTATACTAGCCCGTCTGAAAAGTACCGGCCTCGGTCTAGCTGGCTATCTTATTTAATGTCCATCCCTGGTTGAACCTCTGGAACATATCGCTAAATGTCAAATGTGACACCTGAAGAGATAAAGTTCCACAAGAGGATCTTCTGGAAACAAAAATATAGCCTCTATAACACTGACATTGTCGTTAGGTAGTCCATAAACTCATGGGGAAATTGCACTCATATAGGAGTATAGATTTGAAAACTCCCCTTGAGAAAAGCAATGAGAAATTCCATTGACCCTGTTTCCTTTACTCCGTTTCACAGGTGGATGCGATGGAGGCTCTTCTAGTGAAGATGCAGAGCCGTCTGCCTTCTAATGAGAAGAGAGGGATGATCCCTCCTGTGGGTCCTAATATGTTCCTGTTTATAACTAACTTTTACCATTGTTATTTTTGACCAAATGGAGGTTATGACTGCATTTAAAATCCTCAGTACTTTTCAAGTATCAAAGGGGTGTTATAAACTGGGTGGTTCGAGCCCTGAATGCTGATTGGCTGAAAGCTGTGGTATATCAGAGTATACCATTGGTCTGACAAAACATTTATTTGTACTGCTCTAATTAAGTTGGTAGCCAGTTTATAATAGCAATAAGGCACTTTAGGGATTTGTGATATATGGCCAATGTACCACAGCTAATGGCTGTGTCCAAGCACTCCGCGTTGCGTCTTGCATTAGAACAGCCCTTAGCCATGGTATATTGGCCATATACCACACCCCCTCAGGCCTTATTGCTGAAATATATTATAGGAGTTTATTTATTTGGAACAAAATGTGGATGCCTGTTATTAAAGGGGAAGTTTAGGATTTGACAACTTTATGTTAGATAGTTCCTCATCCTGAAAGCAGTCCATGGGTCAGGAGAAGCTTTAATCCATGGTTTGGTTTTCTTGAAATATTCCCTATTTCAGCTAACTTTAGCCACCACAAGCTAACAATCAATAATAGTGGCATGTGAGCTGTTTTTTTTGTAATGGCCAAATCACCTGAAATCAACTCAAATCAACTCCATATTTTATTTGATGTCACGGGCATTTGGCTTTTTTTTGTAAAATCCTGAACATCCCCTTTAAGCCCCCCATGTTTCTCCCACTCTGTGTTATATTCTGGCCACCATTTCAATGCAGTTCAATTGAAAGTTTATGTAAAACCAATTAACGAGTATAAGCTGTCAGTATAATTAAATGCAAACGGAGAAATGCCAACAGCCTTTGATTTGAGTGCAATTATACAGCCTATTCTAGATAGCGTCCCTAAGTCTAATTAACTGAAAGGAGGAAGAGTCTAAAGAACCAGCGAACACCGCTTCATTCATACAGCAAACTAATTAGAACTTTCATTACCATCGCTGACTAACTCTTTCTCTCCTAATTAAATGTTTTTTTTTTAGTTAAGGACTGTGTTTTGCGATAAAGCTACTTTGTGTTTCCTCTCTATATCTCTTTCTCTCTCTGTCTATCTATCTCTCCCCCCTCCCTCACTCTCTCTCGGTCTCTCAGTGTGGTATGGGCGACCGGTGTGCCTTGAGGCATGGACCCCGCATTGGGAAGCTCTGTGACTGTGGCAGAGTCAGCAGCTGCAACTCCTTCCTCCTCAAATGTCTCTAAACTCCCTCAAGGAGAAACACTTCACTAGAACCACCACATCCAACGCTCCAGCCAAGACAGAGGAATATCATCATCAACTTGTATCATCACCTGTATCCCAAATGATACCCTATTCCCACTACTTTAGACCATGTCCCCAAGGGCTCTGGTCAATATTATTGCAATATTTTGGGAATATGGGGAGTTTGCGACAAACCACTGTGTCCACAACCGCAAGGGATATGCAGCATCCACATGCTGTAGGCCAACATTATGGCACTTGAGTGTTGTCTTGATTTGTCCTTGTGCTTTGATAAAGTCCTTTCCATTGAAAGAGGAGCATGGAGGTGTTCTGTAACCCAGAAAGCTTTTACAGCATGTGCGCTCTAGACTGTCAAACACATAAACATGTTGGTCATCTCACTTGTTGTGGATTTACTGTTCTTATTTCAATACCTCAATGCAAAAATCAAAAAGGTCATTTTGGGATCAAACTGTGACTTAAAGAAATCATTCACTTTAAGATATGATGCATTCCAGCTATCATTAAGAACACAATTACAAAATAGTTCAACACATAGATCTACTATAGTCTCTTAATGTCATAGCTGGAATTATCATGTAACACAGTCTATGAGTCTCACAGTCTATCTACATTCCAGTGTCCTGTGTTGATCCAGGACATGTTCACCTCAGGGTCGTGTTCATAATGAAGAAAACGGGAGGGAGGGACTACCTGAGCATTTTGCTATGATGTGCTCCAATGAATACGACCCATGGTGTTGTTCATTAGGTACAACATTGAAGAAAACAAAGTAAAACTGGGAGGTAGGACTATCTGAATTTGTCCAATAAGAAACGTTTTCATTGCAAAATGTTTTCCTACGTTATGGCCTAATAATCACAACCCTGCCTTTTAGGACATCTTTCAGCGCACAGGAGAAACCAACCATTATGTAAACTAATGAGGAGGTTAGATATGGTTCTGTTTGCTAGTAAACGCCAATACAACTCAATGCCATCGTTCCATAAGACAACTGTAACCCGACGGCTGCTCCTGGACATAGCAAATATTTACATGGGTATCACAAACAAAACACATTTGCATCACCTATTTGCTTGCCACTGTAACAAAAGGCAGTACAGCATGACTGGTAGCCTGAGCTATGTGTAAAGGAGGTGTCATTTTCAGTGCCAATATTCTGTCAGTACTACGGCTTCCCACCTTCATTTAAACACGTGAAGGAGTATGTGACATGGAAGGTCGTCTTCTTGGCCTCCGAACTGAGGGGAAGTTGGCAGAAGAGGAAGCACTGAGTTGGATGACGCGTTAAGTAACGTTAATGGAAATGAGTGGAAAACTGTCACGTTGAGGAATGGAGCAAAACGGAATAAAGTTGTTCATGAAGACAGGCTTTAGTCTATTAATGGTCTGTTCCTTGTTGGAGTTAGTTTCATGGGAAAATCTGTGTTTTTGGGAGATCCATTAGCAGTCAAGGAGATGGTGGAGGACCCACTGGAAAGGTGGTGTCAATCAAAGTGACCAGGAGCGGTATGGTGTTGATTTATTGTGTCAGAAGAACAAAAGGAAAGTGCATTGTGTCTCTCTGAATTATCGGAGTAGAATTCAAAGTGGATATTTTCTGAAGAGGGAACAGATAAAATGTCTGGTGGAAATTGAGGCTGAACATATACAATGTACCAGGAGTAATGGATGTATGATGATTGAACTGTATGGTGAAGGAAAGAGAAAAGCCTATCGGTGCTATTGCTATTTGATGGAATATCTCTTCCCACAGATGTAAAGCTGGGGTATATGAGAGACACAGTGAGAGCTTCTGTGAACAGACCATTGCAGTGTTGTTAATGTAAAAAGTTTGGCCACGTGGCAAGTGTGTGCAGATGGAATAAATATGTTGTGGAAGGGTCGGTGGATACACGGTGTTGCAATTGTGGTGGGAACCACGTTCCAGGAATGCCCTGTCAGGGTGAAGGAGGTCGAAGTAGCAAGAATCTGGGCTGTTCACCAGGTCTCTTATGCAGAGGCAGCGCAAATAGCGGAAGGGAGAAATGGCACTGGATGCCCCGCAGCCTGCAGAAAGTGTTGTTTATCATTTGAGGGATCCTGAAGTACTGATAGTGAAAAAGGTGGATTTTGTTGTGTTTATTGCACAGGTGATCAATTGTACAAGTCAAACTAACAAGAAATCAAAGAAACTTTACATAATTGTGAATGCAGCGAAAATGTTTCTGGATCTGCTGAAAAATTCCTGTGAATGTTGTCTGAAGATGCAGTTCCCTTTCAGGCCCCAGATTTGAATGATAGTGTCCCGTTCTCCCAGGCTGTTGGCCTGGGATAGGATCAGATAGGGCCAAAGTAGTGAAATAGTGGTTTTAATGGGTGTAGAGTTAGTTGGTAGGGAATTTATTTTCTCTATCAAAGTGTAATTAATTCATATTACAGAATAGTAGGCTGATATACAGCCAAAACAGTAGGTGGCGACATGCACCTATATCATTTGTTAGCAGACCGCCATAATACCAAAGAAAAATAAGTATGTGACATGGGGAAAGTTGGCCATCTTGTTTAGCAGCCTGACTCAGGTAGTGAAGTTCAGTGTCATCCTTCTCTTTTGAGTGAAAACACTACTGCGATCAATAGCCTTAGGCCGGTATTCCATCCAAACCATGTTATAGAGCAGGGCATTGCACTTGACCTTTAAAGGTAATTTATGCTTGAGCCAACATGCGCATTGTTTTCCATGAATGCGATCTCCGCAAACGTCTGTAAAATTGCCTTTAAAAGTCACATTGTCAGTGTGTTGCTCTATAACGCACCTTGGATTGTATCCCAGCCTAATTCAGTTGGAAATGTAACTGAATATGGTGCCAATTAGTTTAATTTGTTGTTGTTGTGAAAATGACAGTCATGCCTACACATATTTACAACAGTGGAAAGTATGGAAGCTTTTTTATGGATTAGGATAAATGACTGTCCTTTTTATTCCTGGTAGATACCCCTCATTCCACACAATACCATGGTTATTGAGCCATGTGCACATGGTTCTGCACACTGTATAATGTTTGTTTATTCACACAAAACTGTTTCACTTAAGTACTACACACTGTGACCAGAAATGAACCCATATCCTCCCGCTGTGATATGAGCCAAACCCTCTTATAATGCATCATTACTGTAAATATTCAGGTCAAACATTCAAATGCACAACATCTTTAAACAGAAAGGACTTGGGTTCAAACAGTCTTGGTTTCCTTTCAAATACTTTAGCGGCACTTGATTGAGTTTTTCTGGCTTAATGGAACCAATGAAATCGTCCCAGAAGTCCAAACCCTGTGTCCTCTGCCCATCTGGCACTCCAGCCAAGCTCAATCAAACCCTCAATGTATTTGAAATTAAAAAAATACTACTTGAAACCAGGTATAAAACACAGTGGGCCATAATCTAGCTGTCGGACTGCATTGAGTGCACATCCCAGCAATTCAGAGTGTCTCCATCCACAAGTCCATAAAAGGACAGTAATGTTAGAGAGCATGGCTCATTTAAAGATCCCCTGGTTTCTTGCTTTGGGGGAAAATTATAGCGAGTCAAGCACAAACCCCATGGTACTGCCTTTCCAACCATGATGCACCATTTCAGTGTGCAAAAAAAACCATGTCAATAATGATACATCTTTATGGCTGAATGTGGCTCTGTTTCGGATATTTGTTGCTGTGAGCGATACATTATTAAGGGGTGTCATTGTAATGCATGCGTCTGGGTGGTGGCGTGTCTGGTGTGTGTATGTGAAGAAATGTATTTGTTGGGATTGGAGGTGTCAAGAAAAATGTGAATCTGGTTGATGGGAAACTAGGCATCCTGATATCCATATTGGGTATCTTAAAGTGAATGAGAATCTCTTTCTCTCTCTCACACTCTCTGTCTTTCTCTTTCTCTCTCTCTTCCTCTTTCTCTCTCTCTCATTCTCTCTATTGCAAAAGATATGTACAAAAATATATAAAATCAAATACAAATTGAACGTTTTATGTAAGACTAATAATCTATTTCATATATGATATTCATATAGGATAAAAGTAAGATCCATTCTGTTTCCTGTGAAGACATAGCATGCAAATGGGGTGGTGAAATCTCTGACTTCCTCATGGTCAATCACACTAACTGCCCAACCAAAACAGTTTGTGCAATACCTCGCTGAAATGTAGACGAATGTCTCCAGGCATTCTGGAGAACCTTCTACAACGCCAGGCGCTCCAGGCTTCTTTATGAACATAAGATTTTAATGCACCTTTTGTAATAATCTAAATATATGATTTTAATGCACTTTTTGTAATCTTCTTCTCTCCAGCAATTATCTCTTTGAAAGTATGTGAATATTCATTGCCCACATGTTGGTTATCTTTGATGAAACAGTTGGCCTTGACTTATCCTAAGATGGCCGACAGACAACTACTACCCTCGTTTCTCTAATTTGATCCCGTTTGTCTTCAGTTAGCCTCACTACACCGTGTCTATAAATGTGGCTCCAATCTGCCTGAACACAGCCTGGGTCTCTTTTTCTCTCAACCCCTCTTATTACATCAGTGTTCTAGTGATGGTCTGGTGAGGGTCTGGTGATGGGACACAACAGGACCTGTGTGTTCACTAACGTCTGTCACACCCGTCACGCCGCCGGGGCTCCTATCAAAGCAATGGAGACAGGAAGGACCAGACTGAGACTCTGTGTTAATCATGTTAAAGTAAGGAGAGGCTATCATACTGACGGTGGGGGCAGGGTTCCATCCTCTCACTGTCTGTCAGACTAACACTAATGTAGTGATCAAGGGGGAACCGCCATAGTGGAGCTTCAACATGCAAGCCTGTAGTTACAGGGCAAGTACACTGGCTCCTGTGCCATAAAAGTCCAGACTTCTTGGCAGAAGCTGTCACGTTTGCTGGAATAAATGTCGGACCATGGCGCAGCGGATGTTGAGTTCCACATTATTTATTAGAAAGTGAAACTAAGCAAAGACAAATAAACAATAAACTAACAACGAACCGTGACTACAGCGATGCTTTGTGCACTAACTCAAAACACAATATCCCACAAACACAGGTGGGAACAAACCCTACTTAAATAAGATCCCCAATTAGAGACAACGATTACCAGCTGCCTCTGTCATGTATTGTCATATTATGTCTTGTTCCTGTTCTTTCTCTTCACTTCGTCTCCCTCTGCTGGTCGTATTAGGTTACCTTCTCTTCCTCTCCTTCTCCCAGCTGTTCCTCATCTTCTCTAAACTACCTCGTTCACCCTTTTCCCACCTGTTCCTTTTTTCCCTCTGATTAGGTCTCTATTTCTCTCTCTGTTCCTGCTGCTGTCTTTGTCAGATTCTCGTTTGAGTTTCTCATGCCAGAACCAAACTATCGTCTCGTTTGCGTCACCCTTGTCCCGTCCTGTCGGAATCTGCCTGTTCATCTGATGCTACGTGTGATCAGGTACCTCTGTCCTCTACGACCCGCGCCTACCCAGAGAGACCAGCAGTCTGTCTCCGCTAACCCAGCTATTCTCCTCTGCTGCTAAGAAGGGGACTCTAACCCAGCTATTCTCCTCTGCTGCTAGAAGGGGGACTCTTCTGTAAATATCAGAAGGACTTTATGATTCATTTATCGCCCTCTCTGCGGGTTGTCTATTTTGCCATTATATACATCTGAAGAGGATCTATGTCTTCCCTGTGTTTTGACATTAAAGGACTCTGTTTTTGTTAAACCGCTTTTGGGTCCTCACTCACGTGCATAACAGCCTCTAATTGGGAATCATACAAATCACCAACATAGAAACATGAAAACTAGAACACCCACATAAGAAAGAATAAACTAGACTAACCCCCCCAGTCACGCCCTGACCTACTCCACCATAGAAAATAAAGACAGGACGTTGCAGAAGCAGTATTGCGTCTACAGGAAGGTTATACTATTGCCTGCTTAGAATCAGAATGGACAGTCATTTCACGTTGTACGGATATAGTACATTTAATTGATTTGTATCTTTGATTTTCATACAATCTGTACATATTTTAAGATTAATGAAACGTATATCATCATACAGAAACCCAAATTACAGTTAATGAACTGTTAGTTATTTTAAGTAGCTAAGATATTGAGCAGGAGGAACAACTCAAAGAGCAGTATTTTTCAGTTTCTCCATCACTTTAGCAAGCAAAGTGTTTCTGTTCAGAACAGGTCTTGGGACAACGTGTCTGTCGGCACTCTGGGCAGCTGTAGACAGCCTTCAGATCATCCTGATCCCAGCAGCCCTGAATACAGCCCATACAGTAGCTGTGTCCACAGGCAGTAGTCAGTGGATCCAGATACACTGCTGATTGGGGCGAAAGTAAACCTCCAGCAGTTTGCCATGATGAGAGCAGATCTACTCCTGAAGACTGGCTGGCTTTAAGTTGTGTCATAGTACACAGCACATGTTATTCTTATTATATTTGTGTTTTGAACTAGGGTTTGTGTACACTTTTTGTACAGTGTTTGTTTACAATTACATTGTTAAAAAACACTGGGGTAAAACAAGTTTATATTCTGGGTTCTGATGGGGTAAGACAGTTAAACTAAGCTCATGAGGTATCTATCAGTAATATTCTTCAAGAATCAATACCTTGCACATGTATTCATACCCGTTGGATTTCTTCACATTTTATTGTACTACAAAGTGGGATTTAAATTGATTTAATTGTAATTTTTGGTCAACAATCTACACAAAATACTCTGTAATGTGAAAGTGGAATACATTTTTAGAAATGTTAGATGTTAGAAATGTTAGAAATGAACTAAAATATAGTTGTTGCATGAGTATTCAGCTCCCTGAGTCAATACATGTTAGAAACACCTTTGGCAGCGATTATAGATTTGAGTCTTCTTGGGTATGTCTCATAATGCTTCATGCTCTGTCAAGATGTTGGGGGTCATGGCTACACAGCGATTATAGATTTGAGTCTTCTTGGGTATGTCTCATAATGCTTCATGCTCTGTCAAGATGTTGGGGGTCATGGCTACACAGCGATTTTCAAGTCATGCCATAGATTTTCAAGCAGATTTAAGAAAAAAACTGTAACTTGGCCACTCAGGAACATTCACTGTCTTCTTGGTAGGCAACTCCAGTGTATATTTGGCCTTGCGTTGTAGGTTATTGTCCTGCTGAAAGGTGAATTCCTCTCCCAGTGTCTGGTGTAAAGCAGACTGAAGAAGGTTTTCCTCTAGAATTTTGCCTGTGCATAGATCCATCCCGTTTCTTCTTATCCTGAAAAACTCCAACGTATTTGCTGATGTCAAGCATACCCATACCATGATGCAGCCACCACCATGCTTGAAAATAAGGAGGCAGTTACTCAGTGGTGTGTTGGATTTGCATCATAAATAGGGCTTTGCATTTAGTGCATTTAGTGTTTTTTTGCAGTATTACTTTAGTGCCTTGTTGGATAAAAGATGCATGTGTTGGAATATTCTGTATATTTCTATTCTTCTTTTCACTCCGTCGTTTAGGTCATGATTGTGGAGTCACTACAATGTTGATCCATCCTCAGTTTACTCTGTAAATATTTTAAAATCACCAATGGCCTCATGGTGACGTCCCTGAGCAGTTTCACTCCTGTCCTTTCAGCTCAGTTCAGAAGAATGACTGTATCTTTGATGTGTCTTGGTGGTTTAAGAAATAATCCACAGCAGCATTATTACCTTGACCATGCTTAAAGAGATATTCAATGTCTGATTTGTTATTGTTACCCATCTACCAATCATTGCCTTCCTTTATGAGGCTTTCAAAAAGCTCCCTGGTCTTTGTAGTTGAATCTATGCTTGAAATTCAATACTTGACATACTAATGTTGTATGTGTGGGGGACAGAGGAAGGGTAAGAAATTCTATCCTTTATTATTTCACACAGAGTGAGTCCATGTATCTTATCTTTAAAAAAAATTGAATTTATCTTCCACTTTGACATTACAGTGTATTTTAAGATTTGTGCGTATTGTGGGTCTCCGATGCTAGGCTTGGTTGACTGCAGTATGTGGACAGCTTTCACTTCTGTTGATAACTTCATTGCTTCCTTCTCACAGTAGCTCTCCAGCTGTCTCTTGAGTTCTGAGACAGATTCCTTCACTGTCTTAAAATCACAACCTTGGTTAAGGATGGTGGCATGTAACTCTTCAGACACAGGGGGGGGGGGGGGGGGGTACTATGGTCTTTGAACCTCTGAAGGAACTGGATGTTGTCCTCAGTGTGTGAGAACTGCTCCATCTCAGCATGTCTCCTCCTGAGCTCAGTCACTTCCTGCTCCAGTTGCTCCAGGAGTCCTTCAGCCTGACTCACTTCATCCTTCTCCTGGGCTCTGATCAGCTCCTTCACTTCAGAGTGCCTTCTCTCAATGAAGAGAATCAGCTCAGTAAAGATCTTCTCACTGTCGTTCACTGCTGCCTGTGCAGAGCGCTTTTAAGATACACAGAGAAAGAGACGGTGGATTCATTTCAACCAGCCCATTCAATCGGCTTTCACCAGGACCCCAATATGTAAATATTATACACATGCATTAGACATGTATATATTTATATATATATATACTTCAAATATAAAAAAATAAGTTCCTTAGCGGGAAAAATGAAGTTATTCTAAAAATAGAAATAACAAAATGATTAGACAAATGTCAAATAGAATAACCTGTAGCTTACAGTGATGTTGTAAGGAATCCACCAAAAATGTAAAAGTAATTATTGGTTTATTATAATATAATTAACCTTTTTAACCACGTAATTTTTAAGTGAATATCAGATTGATGCTATAGCAGACTTAAAAATAGAATTACCAATGCAAGAAAACATCTCTCCTGATACTAGTGTTCCTGTTTGTAACGGCTCTCCTCTTCGTCTGATGATGAGGAATAGGAATCATCGGACCAACACACAGCGTGGTAAGTGTTCATAGTGAATTTAATTAAATAAACTGAACACTGAATGACAAAAGAGAGTGAACGACACGAAACAGTCCTGTAAGGTGAAAAAACAGGAAACAACAACCCACAAACACAGGTGGGAACAGGCTACCTAAGTATGGTTCTCAATCAGAGACAACGATTGACAGCAGCCTCTGATTGGGAACCATACCGAGCCAAACACATAGAAATACAACACACAGAACAAAACATAGGATGAAAAACATAGAATGAAAAACATAGAATGCCCACCCCAACTCACGCCCAGACCAAACCAAAATAGAGACGTAAAAAAGGAACTAAGGTCAGGACGTGACACTGTTACTAGGGTATTCCATCTGTTTTAAGGTCCATTCTCTTTCACCTCTCTAGGGTATCTGAATAGTTATACCGCCATCCCATTTCCCCAGTGAACTATGCAGAAAGAACTGTGTCTCTGACTTCCCCCTACCCCTGCATTGAGTCTATTGACTTTGCACCAGTATAACTCTTCCCATGCTGTGCTGTAGTAGCACAGAGCAGGTCAGTAGTGTGTGTATTCCGTCTATTGGAGATCAGCACGTACATAATCCTCTGTTGAGTCATGAAAGACACTGACCAGGAGGATTGGGACCTCTGCTCTGCACTAAGGCAAAACTCAAAGCCAGCCAGTCTTCAGGAGTAGATCTGCTCTCATCATGACAAACTGCTGGAGGTTAACTGTCGTACCGATTAGCAGTGTATCTGTTGTCTGTGTACGATGGATCAACATAAAGGCCATGATGAAACAGTCTCAGCCAGAGCAGAAAAGACAGAGTAACAGGGGCAGGATAACTCAAATGCCCCCCTGTAGGCACTGACTGAACATTGCACTCTGCACACACATAGAAGCAGGAAGTTACATAATAGCCATGTGGCAGCCACTCCTATTCCTCAGCACAAACAAGGAAAACTAAAGTTATCTCTCCTATTTGGCAGCACAGTTTGTTAGTGTGCCGTATCAAAATGGCAGAGGCATTTTATTTTTTTTATTTTTTTTTTTTTATTTATTTTTTATTTTATTTTATTTTTTTTCTCCCCAATTTCGTAGTATCCAATTGTTGTAGTAGCTACTATCTTGTCTCATCGCTACAACTCCCGTACGGGCTCGGGAGAGACGAAGGTTGAAAGTCATGCGTCCTCCGATACACAACCAACCAAGCCGCTGCTTCTTTAACACAGCGCACATCCAACCCGGAAGCCAGCCGCACCAATGCGCCGGAGGAAACACCGTGCACCTGGCCACCTTGGTTAGCGTACACTGCGCCCAGCCCGCCACAGGAGTCGCTGGTGCGCGATGAGACAAGGACACCCCTACCGACCAAGCCCTCCCTAACCCGGGCGACGCTAGGCCAATTGTGCGTCGCCCCACGGACCTCCCGGTCGCGGCCGGTTACGACAGAGCCTGGGCGCGAACCCAGGGACTCTGATGGCACAGTTGGCGCTGCAGTACAGCGCCCTTAACCACTGCGCCACCCGGGAGGCCCTTGGCAGAGGCATTTTTTA
>NW_027259249.1:30000-36560 GCF_045791955.1 Oncorhynchus clarkii lewisi | reverse complement strand
CTCTCGTTCTCTCGCTTTCTTTCTCTCTCTCTCTCTTTCTTTCTCTCTCTCTTTCTCTCTCTTTCTCTCTTTCTCTTGTTCTCTCTCTCTCTTTCTCTCTCTCTCTCTTTCTTTCTCTCTCTCTTTCTCTCTCTTTCTCTCTTTCTCTTGTTCTCTCGCTTTCTTTCTCTCTCTCTCTTTCTTTCTCTCTCTTTCTTTCTCTTTCTCTTGTTCTCTCTCTCTCTCTCTCTCTCTCTCTCTCTCTCTGTGCATGCTGGGAGTTTTTTTGGAGTTTGAGTGTTTGGTGTGGAAAGCTCTATCCTAACTAACTTTCTTGATTCTTTTATTTACATGTTATTTTCTATGGTGGAGGGTTAATGAAATATTTGTTTTTAGCGGTATCCAAGGTTTTCTTTTTCAAAGTTAGGGTGGAAGAGGACAGAGTAACTTTCCTGGGGGTTGGAAGGTGTAGTGTGCGCAATGGCTTCTCAGCCTAGCGCGGAGGAGACGCTGTCGATACAGCATGGATTCAGGTGTGTTCCTGAGAACGGAGTTAAGGTGGAGGAGGTTCTGCTCGCGGTCGGTGAACAGGTAGGAGCTGAGTTTATACATTCTGCTTCTAGAATGAACAAAGCTGTGGTTGTGTTCATGAAAAGGGCTAATTTGGTCGGTAGGCTAATTGCTAGCGGAATATTTGTAAGGGATGTGTTGGTGTCAATTTCACCTCTCTCTACCCCTTCAACAAGAGTTGTAGTGGCAAATTTGCCTCCGTTTATTACGGATGATCAAATTAGGAAAGAGCTGAGTCGTTTTGGTAAGTTTGCTAGCGGTTTCCGTGTACTGTCAGCAGGTTTTCAGGCAGATGCCGTTAAGCACGTTGTTTCGTTCAGGAGGCAAGTGTTTATGTTTCTGAACAATAATGAGCAACAGCTAAATGTGCATTTTAAAGTGAGGCATGGGGAGGGGCTCTATGCCGGTTTTGCCAGCACAGATAGTCTACGGTGTTTTGAATGTGGGGATTTGGGGCACAAGAGTTTTGCGTGCCCACATAAAGGCCATAGACAAGGTGAAGGTACAACGGCAGGTGGGGGAAATCGAGGTCAAAATGCAGGGGGTAAGGAGATGCAGATAGCAGAGGCTGGGCCTAGTCAGTCTAGAGATGGTGGTGTAGATGAGGCTGGGCCTAGTCAGGCTAGAGATGGTAGGGTTGTGGAGGCTGGGTCTAGTCAGGCTAGAGATGGTGGAGAAGCAGAGGCTGGGTCTAGTCAGGCTAGAGATGGTAGGGTAGTGGAGGCTGGGTCTAGTCAGGCTAGAGATGGTGGAGAAGCAGAGGCTGGGTCTAGTCAGGCTAGAGATGGTGGGGTAGCTGAGGCTGGGCCTAGACATGCTATGGAGGGTGGTGCAGATGATGCTGGGCCGAGTCATGCTATGGAGGGTGGTGCAGATAATGCTGAGCCGAGTCATGCTATGGAGGGTGGTGTAGCTGAGGCTGGCCCTAGTCATGCTATGGAGGGTGGTGCAGATGATGCTGGGCCTAGTCATGCTATGGAGGGTGGTGTAGCTGAGGCTGGTCCTAGTCATGCTATGGAGGGTGGTGCAGATGATACTGCGTCTAGTCAGGTTATTCTAGTGGATGAGGAGAGTATAGTGGGGAAGTGTAAGAGATTAGGGGGGGAGGAGGAGGGTGTCAAGAGGAAAAAGAAAAAGGGTGTGGACAAAGGCACCATGGAAATGTTGCCTGTTGCTGTGGGTGAGGCCCTAACCAGAGAGAAAGGGCAGGTGGTCAGGGTGGGAGATAGAGAAGAGGAGGAAAGTGAGTCTGAGGAAGAGGATGAGGAGTTATTTTTTTCAGACTCCTCTTCAATTGGCCCGGAGCTGACAGCCAGTCAACCCGAGGGGTCTAAGTACACGTTGAGAGAACTGACAAGGTTCCTGAATGAGACTAAGGGGAAAAAAGTTAATCTTGAGGCTTTTTTTCCTGATCCTAGAAAGTTTGTAAGATCAGTACAACATGCTATGAGAAATGAGGGGCATGGTGTCCTCTCACCCAGGAAACGGTTTAGGTTGAGGAAGTGGGTCACAACAGTGCGTAAAGGTTTACCTTCAGACACTGTTTTAAATGTTTAATTTCTTACTGACACTGGGGCTTTTTGAGCTTTGCTATTGGTCTATTTCTCTGCTGGCTTTTCTCCCACTTCTTATGGAGACTCTTCGGGTAGGCTCGCTCAATATAAATGGCGCCAGAGATGCGGGAAAGAGGAGTGTGTTGGGTGAATATGTAAAACAAAAAAAAGTACAGGTGTTGTTTCTGCAGGAGACGCATAGTGATGTGGTGAATGAAGTTGATTGGGGGCTCTGGTGGAAAGGGGCAAGTGTGTTGAGCCATGGGACAAATCTTAGTGCAGGGGTGGCAGTCCTTTTTGCACCGGGTCTGGCTGTAAAAATTTGCTCCTCAAAGGAGGTGTGTAGGGGTAGGTTGCTTGTTGTTAAAGCAGAAATTAACAACATGTGTTTTGTCTTTATAAATGTGTATGCGCCTAACACAGGGAGAGAAAGAGGGGTTCTATTTGGGAGTCTTAGACAGGAACTCTCACAAGTAGCGCCTGAGGAGACGCTGGTGATCGGAGGTGACTGGAACTGTACAATGGATTTTACAAAAGACAGAAATGGGGAAGAGCCTCATTCAGTGTCAGTGGGAGTGTTAAGGGATATCTTTAATCAGTTTGACCTAGTGGATGTTTGGAGAACTAAACATCCAAACACAAGACAGTATACGTGGGTGAAGGTTTTTGGGGCTAGGGTGAGTGCAGCTCGACTTGATCGTTTTTACATGTCCAGGAATCAGAGCAATAGGCTACTGGGTGCTACCATTCTCCCAGTGGGGTTTTCGGATCACCACATAACCATGGCTCGGCTGTCTATTTCACCAGGGCCCCGGCAGGCATCTTATTGGAAGTTCAATGTAAAGCTCTTACAAGATGCCACTTTTTGCTCAGGTTTCCAGACTTTTTGGGAAAGATGGGGGCAGCGAAGAGAGGAGTATGAGTCTCTGAGTCAATGGTGGGATGTGGGGAAAGTGCAAATTAGGCTTTTCTGTCAACAGTATACTGCTCTCTCATCCTCAGAGGCTAGGAGAGTATTGGGGGAACTAGAGCGGTGTATTAGTGAGATGGAGGTAGAGATGGTGGGGCAAGGCAATGTAGGCCTCCAGGCTAACTTAGCCGAATTACGTAGGGACCTGGGCAGTTTTTTCCAGGTTAAAGCAAAGGGAGCACTTGTAAGAGCTAGGTTCTCCATGCTCAAGGAGATGGATGCTCCCAGCTCCTTCTTCTTTGGTTTGGAAAGACAGAGCAGTGAAGCCAAGGGTATGCATTGTCTACGGCTGTCTGATGGGCGGGTGACCTCTGTGGTGGGGGAGATGCGGGAGCGGACTGTGGAGTTTTATACTGAATTGTATAGGGCAGAAATGTGTGATCCTATGTGTGCTCAGGTCTTGTTCGCAGGACTCCCTAAGCTCTCTCGGGCACAGAGGGATGAAATGGACATTCCTCTGTTGTCACATGAACTGGCAGAGGCAGTAACCCAGATGTCCCCCGGTCGTGCACCTGGGGTCGATGGACTTCCAGTGGAATTTTACAAAAAATTCTGGGGAACAATTGGACAGGATTTATTTTGCGTGTTGCGTGAATGCGTCGGGGTAGGAGAGTTGCCGATGAGCTGCCGTCGGGCGGCTCTGACTCTCCTGCCCAAAAAAGGGGACTTGTGTGAACTTAAGAACTGGAGGCCTGTGGCATTACTCTGTGCGGACTACAAGATTTTTGCCAAGGTCCTCTCTAACAGACTGAAGTCCCATCTGGACTCTATAATACACAAGGACCAGACATATTGTGTACCGGGACGCTCAATCACGGACAACTTGTTCTTGATTAGGGACATGTTGGACTTGTCGAAAGGTTCTAATGTGAACTTTGGACTGGTCTCTTTAGATCAAGAGAAGGCTTTTGATAGAGTGGATCATGAGTATCTGTTTAATGTGATGTCTGTGTTTGGGTTTGGGAAGAGGTTTGTGACCTGTGTGAAGCTGTTGTATGCTGGGGCGTCATGTATGGTTAAGGTGGGAGGGGGGCTCAGTAGGCCAGTCTGGGTGAGACGGGGTATTAGACAAGGATGCCCTCTATCTGGGCAGCTGTACACACTAGCCATTGAGCCTTTTTTAGGACTGCTACGCAGGAGACTGCGGGGAGTGTGCTGGACAGGCATGGATGTGGTGACAGGAATAGCAGTCTCAGCATATGCAGATGATGTTTCTGTGATGGTCAGGGATGGGCAAGATATGCAGGAACTAGAGACTAGTCTGAAGGTGTACGAGGGAGCTTCATCAGCTAAGGTAAACTGGGGAAAGAGCAAAGCTCTGTTATGTGGGGCATGGGGGGATAGGGCTCCTCCTCTGCTTCCAGGGGGTTTGCAGTGGGGTTGTGAAGGGCTTAAAGTGTTGGGGGTGTACCTGGGCTCGGAGAGGTGGGTCAGCAAGAACTGGGAGGGGCTGTCACAGGCAGTGGTGTCAAGACTGGCCAGGTGGAGGTGGCTCCTGTCCCAAGTGTCATATAGAGGGAGGGTGCTGATAATCAACAACCTGGTGGCATCTTCCTTGTGGCATAAACTGGCTGTCCTCAACCCCCCCGCCGGTCTGCTTGCAGACCTGCAACGCAAGCTGGTGGACTTCTTTTGGTCGGGACATCACTGGCTGAAGGCAGCAGTTTTGTACATGACCGTCCACGAAGGAGGACAGGGCCTGGTGGAGCTGGAGAGCAGGATGGCTGCTTTCCGACTAAAGGCGGTGCAGAGACTGCTGTACCACACTGATGTTGGCTGGAGGGAACCAGCATGCGCGCTGCTGAGGAGAGCTGGCGGATTAGGGTTGGACCGGCAGCTGTTCCTCATGAAGCTGGAGAGGCTGAGTACAGCAGGTCTCTCAGAGTTTTACTCTGCGGTGCTGAGGGCCTGGCAGCTGCTAAGGCCCACACGAGAAGGGGGTGTGGAGCCTGGGCAGTGGGTGTGGGAGGAGCCTATCTTCCACAACCCAGCCATCCCTTTGAGATCGGTTCAGTCGGCCACCCTGCAGAGGCAATTGATGGCAGGGGGTTTACAAAGGCTGGGTGACCTGAGACTGCTGGGAGAGGAGGGGTGGAAAACCCCGGAGGTCTTGGCGCAACAAACAGGAATAACGTCTCTTAGGCTGCTGGAGAGATTCCTGGAGGAGGTCCAGGAGGTACTGTCTGAGCCGGTAAGGGGGGTGTTTGAGAGGCCAAAGGGAGAGGGGCCACCAATGTTCCCGCCACTGCAGGTGATGGCAGAGACTGGAGACTGGCAAGGGGGTCTGGAGGACTTGTTAGATTTTAACACTCCGAGCCTGGGGGAGTTTGAGGGGGTGGGAGGTAAAGCCCTCTACAACCTCTGCGTTAAGGTTAGGAGCATTAGAAGCCTAACAGGAGTGAAGGCACATCAGTGGCAGGGGGTATGTGGGGCGGAGAGTATGGTGGGTTTTAGATGGAGGGCGCTCTACAAACCCCCAGTACCAAAGAGGTCAGGGGACCTCCAGTGGAGGGTTCTTCATGGAGCCCTGGCCACTAACAGCTGGTTGGCACGGGTTGATCCGGGAATTGGGCAGGGGTGTCTTTTCTGTCAAATGAAAGAAACTGTAATTCATGTGTTTTCTGTGTGCACCAGGTTAATGCCATTAATGTCTCTGTTGGAATGTCTGTGTGACAGGTTGGGGGTGGTTTTTGCTGTTGGGATGTTTATAATGGGATACAGGTATTCGAGTAAGGAGAAAGAAAAATGTGTTTTGTTGAATTTTCTGTTTGCTCAGGCAAAGTTAGCTATTTGGCTAACAAGGAGGAACAGGGTTAAAGGTGGGGGGATAACAGACCCTTTACTACTGTTTAATGGGATGGTCTCTGCGCGCCTTAGGGTTGAGTTTGAGTTCTATAAAATGATCAAATGTGTGGAGATGTTTGAGGAGATATGGTGTGTTGGGGGGGCTGTCTGTATTGCTGGGGAAGATGTTTTGGATATACGGTTGTAGGAGAGGGTTTTTTGTGTATGGGTTTTTGTATCATGTGGTAGATGGAAAGATGAGTATGGTACATGAATGCAGTACAGGATATATTTTTTATTTATTTTTTTATTTATTTTTTTATTTTAGGAGTGGGGGGGTGAGTTTTAAAAGAATTGAGAATGTTTCAATAAAGAAAGACCAAAAGTCAAAAAAGTCTTTCTCT
This sequence comes from Oncorhynchus clarkii lewisi, assembly GCF_045791955.1. Lineage (NCBI taxonomy): Eukaryota > Metazoa > Chordata > Actinopteri > Salmoniformes > Salmonidae > Oncorhynchus > Oncorhynchus clarkii. Next base: position 30,300 of record NW_027259249.1, on the reverse strand, counting down.
TTCTCTCGCTTTCTTTCTCTCTCTCTCTTTCTTTCTCTTTCTTTCTCTCTCTCTCTTTCTTTATCTTTCTCTTTCTTTCTCTTTCTCTTGTTCTCTCGCTTTCTTTCTCTCTCTCGCTTTCTCTCTCTCTTTCTCTCTCTCTCTTGTTCTCTCTCTCTCTTTCTCTCTCTCTCTCTTTCTTTCTCTTGTTCTCTCGCTTTCTTTCTCTCTCTCGCTTTCTCTCTCTCTTTCTCTCTCTTTCTCTTGTTCTCTCTCTCTCTTTCTCTCTCTCTCTCTTTCTTTCTCTCTCTCTTTCTCTCT
>NW_027259249.1:17500-20000 GCF_045791955.1 Oncorhynchus clarkii lewisi | reverse complement strand
AGCATGTACAGGCCTAAGGCTCGACAGAGATGTACTAACTCTTTTCCATTTTTGTTCAGTATTTGGTCAGGACTGTTTCTATTATTTATAATAGGGCTACTGTACAAGGAGGGGTGTCCAAATATGTGGTGGTTACCTCCCGCATCAGTGTAGTCAGGCTCAGAACCTGTTCTTGCATTGAAATCTCCACAAAGAAGCACTTTACCCTGCGCCTGAAATGTAATGATTTCTGTCTGGAGATTGTCAAAAAACTGATCATCATAATATGATGAATCTGAAGGAGGAGCATAAGCTGCACATATGTATACATCATTGTCACAATAGATTGTACCTTTGTTAAGTTTTAGCCAAATGTGAGTGGTACCTTTTTTCATTTCATTCAGTGCTAAGTCCTGCTTATGCCAAATGATGATTCCACCTGAGTCTCGGCCCCGTTTAACATTTTTATGTTTGATTGATGGTAGTAAACTTTCTCTATAGCCTGAGGGACACTGAGTATCTATGTCTCCACAACACCATGTTTCCAGTAGGATTATGATGTCCTGTCCCTTGATGTTTTTAATCAATTCTGGATTTGTTGTTTTATAACCAAAATGTGAAGAGTATAGGCCCTGGATATTCCAAGAGCTGATAGTTAATGATCTCATTTATAATAAGTGATATTCACTGGTTTGAGTAAAGTACATCGAAAAAAAAAAAAAAAAAATACTATATATATATATATATATATATATATATATATATATACATATATATATACATATATATATATACATATATATATATATATACATATACATACATATACATACATACACATACACACACACACACATACATACATACATACATACATACACACACACACACACACACCCATACATACAATATATATATATATACATACATGCACATACACATATACACACATACATACATACACATATACACACATACATACATACATACACACACACGCGCACACACACACCATTACATATAATAATTATTATAATACCGGTGTCAATACATTTAGGAATATTTGTAAACAAATTAATAAGAATGGAATAAGATTGCACTGTACTTATTTTATGTGCAATCTGCAACCCTGTGTGTTTGTGTGTGTGCGTGTGCGTGCCCGTGTGTGAATTAAAGGGACTGTCTAGCTCAGTAGTCTGCATATTAGTTGCAGTAGTTGGCGCACCTCTCCTATCTCTGATTGTTCTAGGGGTCTTCTGCCAGAGGTTACCTCAGCATATGTAGGCTGACGATCTGACTGATACATGGTGTGGACTGCATCATGTGGTCTACTTCCCTGAAGGGCAGTGTTCTGACCGACCCTGGAGTAGTGGTCAGAGCTGTGTTGTGATGGGCTGGGTCTAGTAGAGCTGTGTTGTGATGGGACAGGTCTAGTAGAGCTGTGTTGTGATGGGCCGGGTCTAGTAGAGCTGTGTTGTGATGGGCCGGGTCTAGTAGAGCTGTGTTGTGATGGGCCAGGTCTAGCAGAGCTGTGTTGTGATGGGCCGGGTCTAGTAGAGCTGTGTTGTGATGGGCCATGGAGCTGTGTTGTGATGGGCTAGTAGAGCTGTGTTGTGATGGGCCGGGTCTAGTAGAGCTGTGTTGTGATGGGCCAGGTCTAGTAGAGCTGTGCTGTGTTGGGCCTGGTCTAGTAGAGCTGTGCTGTAATAAGCCATGTCTGGCTCTTTTCTCCTCGGGATGGTGGAGGTACTGTTGTTTCAGAAGGTGGGGCGGGGGACCTTTGTTGCTGGGGTGATGGGTGTGTGGGTCCCTGCCAAGTGTTGCATCTTTTAGGTCCTTGGCAAAGGTTCTGATACTGTCCTGATCAAGATGTATATTATCATATAAGTGTTGACATGTCAGAGTGGGGTGGTGAGCCGTTCTGACGTTGAGCAGTGAGGCACAGTCCACAGTGATCTGTTGATTTATTTTGTCGATCAACTTTCCTGGGAAGTCTTTTCTTGGTAGGAGGGTGGACACAACTATATTGGTTGTTGGGAACATAGCCTGTGCCCGTTCTGCCACTCTTCTCACTGCCCCAGATACATTTTCACCTTTGGCATGAAGGTCGTTTGTGCCAGTGTGGATGATGATGTTGTCAGGGGTGTCAATCCTGGTCTGACTGAGTAGCTGCATTGCACTCTCAGTTGTAGGACACCAGAACTTATACACCTGGTGTCTAGGGAATAATCTTTCCTGGACTAAGAACTTCCCATTTGAATCAATTAGGATTGCAGTTGTGGGTGATTGTCTGGGTGGAGCAGACTGGGAGGCTGGTATTCTGACCTGGGCTGGAGCAGACTGGGAGGCTGGTAGGTTAACCTGGGCTGGAGCAGACTGGGAGGCTGGTATTCTGACCTGGGCTGGAGCAGACTGGGAGGCTGGTATTCTGACCTGGGCTGGAGCAGACTGGGAGGCTGGTAGGTTAACCTGGGCTGGAGCAGACTGGGAGGCTGGTATTCTGACCTGGGCTGGAGCAGAC
>NW_027259248.1:0-36573 GCF_045791955.1 Oncorhynchus clarkii lewisi | reverse complement strand
TCACTTTGGGAGACAGACAAACAGAGGTCACTTTGGGAGACAGACAAACAGAGGTCACTTTGGGAGACAGACAAACAGAGGTCACTTTGGGAGACAGACAAACAGAGCTCACTTTGGGAGACAGACAAACAGAGGTCACTTTGGGAGACAGACAAACAGAGGTCACTTTGGGAGACAGACAAACAGAGCTCACTTTGGGAGACAGACAAACAGAGGTCACTTTGGGAGACAGACAAACAGAGCTCACTTTGGGAGACAGACAAACAGAGCTCACTTTGGGAGACAGATGAACAGAGCTCACTTTGGGAGACAGACAAACAGAACTCACTTTGGGAGACAGACAAACAGAGCTCACTTTGGGAGACAGACAAACAGAGGTCACTTTGGGAGACAAACAAACAGAGGTCACTTTGGGAGACAGACAAACAGAGGTCACTTTGGGAAACAGACAAACAGAGCTCACTTTGGGAGACAGACAAACAGAGGTCACTTTGGGAGACAGACAAACAGAGCTCACTTTGGGAGACAGACAAACAGAGCTCACTTTGGGAGACAGATGAACAGAGCTCACTTTGGGAGACAGACAAACAGAACTCACTTTGGGAGACAAACAGAGCTCACTTTGGGAGACAGACAAACAGAGCTCACTTTGGGAGACAGACAAACAGAGCTCACTTTGGGAGACAGACAAACAGAGCTCACTTTGGGAGACAAACAAACAGAGCTCACTTTGGGAGACAGACAAACAGAGCTCACTTTGGGAAACAGACAAACAGAGCTCACTTTGGGAGACAGACAAACAGAGGTCACTTTGGGAGACAGACAAACAGAGCTCACTTTGGGAGACAGACAAACAGAGCTCACTTTGGGAGACAGATGAACAAACAGAGCTCACTTTGGGAGACAAACAGAGCTCACTTTGGGAACAGAGCTCACTTTGGGAGACAAACAGAGCTCACTTTGGGAGACAGACAAACAGAGCTCACTTTGGGAGACAGACAAACAGAGCTCACTTTGGGAAACAGACAGACAAACAGAGGTCACTTTGGGAGACAGACAAACAGAGCTCACTTTGGGAGACAGACAAACAGAGCTCACTTTGGGAGACAGACAAACAGAACTTTGGGAGACACTTTTGGGAGACAAACAGAGCTCACTTTGGGAGACAGACAAACAGAGCTCACTTTGGGAGACAGACAAACAGAGCTCACTTTGGGAGACAGACAAACAGAGGTCACTTTGGGAGACAGACAAACAGAGCTCACTTTGGGAGACAGACAAACAGAGCTCACTTTGGGAGACAGACAAACAGAACTCACTTTGGGAGACAAACAGAGCTCACTTTGGGAGACAGACAAACAGAGCTCACTTTGGGAGACAGACAAACAGAGCTCACTTTGGGAGACAGACAAACAGAGCTCACTTTGGGAGACAGACAAACAGAGCTCACTTTGGGAGACAGACAAACAGAGCTCACTTTGGGAGACAGACAAACAGAGCTCACTTTGGGAGACAGACAAACAGAACTCACTTTGGGAGACAAACAGAGCTCACTTTGGCAACAGAGCTCACTTTGGGAGACAGACAAACAGAGCTCACTTTGGGAGACAGACAAACAGAGCTCACTTTGGGAGACAGACAAACAGAACTCACTTTGGGAGACAAACAGAGCTCACTTTGGGAGACAGACAAACAGAGCTCACTTTGGGAGACAGACAAACAGAGCTCACTTTGGGAGACAGACAAACTGAGCTCACTTTGGGAGACAGACAAACAGAGCTCAGTTTGGGAGACAGACAAACATAACTCACTTTGGGAGACAGACAAACAGAGCTCACTTTGGGAGACAGACAAACAGAGCTCACTTTGGGAGACAGACAAACAGAGCTCACTTTGGGAGACAGACAAACAGAACTCACTTTGGGAGACAAACAGAGCTCACTTTGGGAGACAGACAAACAGAGCTCACTTTGGGAGACAGACAAACAGAGCTCACTTTGGGAGACAGACAAACAGAGCTCACTTTGGGAGACAGACAAACAGAGCTCACTTTGGGAGACAGACAAACAGAACTCACTTTGGGAGACAAACAGAGCTCACTTTGGGAGACAGACAAACAGAGCTCACTTTGGGAGACAGACAAACAGAGCTCACTTTGGGAGACAGACAAACTGAGCTCACTTTGGGAGACAGACAAACAGAGCTCAGTTTGGGAGACAGACAAACATAACTCACTTTGGGAGACAGACAAACAGAGCTCACTTTGGGAGACAGACAAACAGAGCTCACTTTGGGAGACAGACAAACAGAGCTCACTTTGGGAGACAGACAAACTCTCAGCCCTAAAACATCTGAGAGAAGCACCTCATTTCCTGTTCCACATTCCCTTCCAGCATCCTGGGCTGTTGAAACCCAGAGCTCACATTGGGAGACAGACAAACAGTCATCTCTGTAAATGCCAGCCAAGTTTAGATGGCGAGGCACATTTGCTTGGGAGATGTCACCGTATCCCTGAGAGACTGGAGAGTAACACCACACATGTCCTTTAGACTAGCACTCTCCCATCACCACCGCCTGGTATGACAGCTACCAGGAGGCACCGTCTGTGTGTGTGTGCGTGTGCGTGTGTGCGTGTGTGTGTGTGCGCGTGCGTGCGTGCGTATAGAACCACTCATAGCTTTCAGCAAACTGTGAATAATGGACATTTCCAAGAAACACTCTTTAAATCATTCTAAATGTGTGATGGCTACTAAGCATCCAATTCCAGGAAAGAGACATGCAACACATTGACAGTCTTTTGTGACATACAGTATGATGGCTGAGAACAGCTAATGGGGCGGCAGGGTAGCCTAGTGGTTAGAGCGTTGGACTAGTAACCGGAAGGTTGCAAGTTCAAACCCCCGAGCTGCCAAGGTTTTTCGTTCTGCCCCTGAACAGGCAGTTAACCCACTGTTCCTAGGCCGTCATTGAAAATAAGAATTTGTTCTTAACTGACTTGCCTAGTTAAATAAAGGTAAAATAAAAAATAAATTGATTTCACAAGAGAATGTAGCCTAGGTTAAGTAACAAAAGATGGTGGATAAATGAAGATAATTCATTCAGGCCGTTACCATATTTTAAAAAAATGTTATGGTCAGTTCTGTTCTGCTTAATAGACAAATCCCATAGACACCAGTGCAATAGCAGCTGGGTCTGGTCTACTTAGTTCATTTACATGTATATGAACCAGAAAACACAGAGTGGGATGTCTAGCTTCCTCTTCCGTCTCTGAAGTAACTACACAAATACAAATATAAAGTTGCATGAGTCACCACGACAACCGTGGAATGTATTATGGGATGGATCAGTCCAATCAAAGGAGAACGTCACTGCTTTACATTACTTTGAAGTTTGTGTACACTGAGTGTACCTTTGGGCCCAGAACAGCCTGACTTCATTGGGGCATGCTCTACAAGGTGTCAAAAGCGTTCCACAGGGATGTTGGGCCATTGTTACGAACCCCCTTTTCCCAGCAGTCTAGGGGGGATGGAAACGAGACCCGTAACAAATCTCATGCAAAACACAACAGTGAAAAGGAACAGTGAGAACAAAAAAAATCTTATTTTACCCTATTCATTCTCTGACACGTACACCACAGACCACCTAAACCTACCGTGAAACACGTTAGGTTTATTGTCAAACACACGGTAATGGGGTGTGGGGAAAAGGGGCTGAGCTGGACTCAAAGAAAGAAATAATAAATATCCCAAAAACCCCTAAGCCAGTCTTAAAGAACAGCTAGCTAACTAACCAATAAAATACAGTGGGTGGTCCGCCCAGTTCTAACCAGGGTATTTAGACTAAGTTTTCCTACGGGAAATGTATGCCCATGGGCGACTTGGCTGGTGATCCCCTTCTCCCACCAACCAACCAATAATACACCACAGCAGTACATACTCACATGATAACAGACAATGTGAGATGGATCCGCACAAACACACTAAACTGTGGGGTATGAAAGATGATGTGGTTTTCAGCAAATCTAAAGAAAGAAAGAAAGAAAGAAAGAAAGAAAGAAAGAAAGAAAGAAAGAAAGAAAGAAAGAAAGAAAGAAAGAAAGAGAGAGAGAGTGTCTGGGAAATCAACTGACTGGGTTCTTAAACCAAGGGAAAGGGGATGTGATTGGGTAAAGGAAACAGGAGGAGGTGTGTCTTCAGATTGATGCGACTGATGACTGCCACCTGTTACTAGGACAGAGGAGAAATACAAATACCCCCAGGATACCTGTATCCGTAACACTCCCACCCTTAAAAAAAGAGCTAACCAAGAAGGATTGCGACCAAAGTATTTACAACGAATACTAACAAGTTCAACAAGCAAAGGCAACCTAACGAGATATACAAAAATCATACATTTTTAAACACGAGACAAAGCATCTGCCAATACATTTTCAGAACCCTTTTTGTGGCACATCTCCAAATTATAATTCTGCACAATAAGCGGCCAACGCATAAGGCGCTGGTTCTGGTTGTACATTCGGTGACGAAACACTAAGGGGTTATGGTCAGTATATACGATCACTGGTAGGGCACTGGAACCAATATATACTTCAAAGTATTGCAGAGATAACAACAAAGCTAGAGCTTCTTGTTCGATGGTTGCATAGTTAGCCTGACATTTGTTAAACTTTCGAGAAAAATAACAAACAGGATGATCCACTCCACTCTTGTCCTGCTGCAGTAGAACAGCACCAGCACCTCTGGCACTAGCATCTACCTCAAGTTTAAACGCTCGTTCAAAGTCCGGAACAGCAAATACAGGGGTATTACATACGAGTGCTTTAGCAGTATCAAAAGGGACCACTCAAACGATCCAGACCGAGCAAATCGATCAATGGAGCAACTACCTCAGAGAAGTTTACAGAAGCTAGGGTAGTAGCCAACCATCCCTAAAAAGCGACGTAGCTCTCGTCTGGTGGTAGGTGCAGGGAATGCAGATATAGCCAAGACCTTGGCATCAACAGGGCGCACCTGTCCATGGCCGACCTCTTTGCTGAGATAGGAAACAGTGGCCTTCACAAACTTGCATAATGCCAAGTTCAGGGTTGACTCCAATGCTTCCCAAAGTTGTATCAAGTTGGCTGGATGTCCTTTTGGTGGTGGACCATTCTTGATACACGGGAAACTGTTGAGCGTGAAAAACCCAGAAGAGTTGCAGTTCTTGACACACTCAAACCAGTGCGCCTGGAACCTACTACCATACGCTGTTCAAAGGCACTTAAATATTTTGTCTTGCCCATCCACCCTCTGAATGGAAAACATACACATCCACGTCTCAATTGTCTCAAGGCTTAACAATCCATCTTGTTAACTGGTCTCCTCCCCTCATCTACACTGATTGAAGTGGATTTAACAAGTGACATCAATAAGGGATCCTAGCTTCCACCTGGATGTACCTGGTCAGTCTGTCATGGAAAGAGCAGGTGTTGTTAATGTGTTGTCCACTCAGTGTTATCCTCTGTGCCACTATATGTGAATACAGCAGCGTGTACGTGTCAGAGAGCGAATAAGGTAAAAGAACAAACCGCCAGACTCATGAAATATACCACACAGATGATCTTCAGACACACACACACACACACACACACACACACACACACACACACACACACACACACACACACACACACACACACACACACACACACACACACACACACACGTGTAGAGGTTAATGTCCACCTGTATAGGAGTTTCAGATTGGATGGGGTTTTTGTGCCTGACATATGATGTGTGAAGAAACCTCTCAGGCCTTCCTTCGTTAATGAATTTCCCCATATTAGAGTGCATTGCAGGGAAGTTAGTATTTCTTTCTCTCTCTCTGTTTCATCCCTTCTCCTCTGTTGTCTTCCACTGTTTTTATTTCATATCATGTGGTGTGTACTATACTGGACAAGACAATACTGGACCAGACTATACTGGACAAGACTATACTGGACCAGACTATACTGGACCAGACAATACTGGACCAGACAATACTGGACCAGACTATACTGGACAAGACAATACTGGACCAGACTATACTGGACCAGACTATACTGGACCAGACTATACTGGACCAGACTATACTGGACAAGACAATACTGGACCAGACTATACTGGACCAGACAATACTGGACCAGACTATACTGGACCAGACAATACTGGACCAGACTATACTGGACAAGACAATACTGGACCAGACTATACTGGACAAGACAATACTGGACCAGACTATACTGGACAAGACAATACTGGACCAGACTATACTGGACCAGACTATACTGGACAAGACAATACTGGACCAGACTATACTGGACAAGACAATACTGGACCAGACTATACTGGACAAGACTATACTGGACCAGACTATACTGGACCAAACTATACTGGACCAGACTATACTGGACTAGACAATACTGGACAAGACAATACTGGACAAGACAATACTGGACAAGACAATACTGGACCAGACAATACTGGACCAGACTATACTGGACCAGACTATACTGGACAAGACAATACTGGACAAGACTATACTGGACAAGACAATACTGGACCAGACTATACTGGATCAGACAATACTGGACCAGACTATACTGGACCAAACTATACTGGACCAGACAATACTGGACCAGACTATACTGGACCAGACTATACTGGACCAGACTATACTGGACAAGACAAAAGCTTTTAACATGGTCCAGGACTTCCAGCCAAAGGCATTAACTATATTCATCCCACAATGCACCTGTCTCAATCCATATAGTTTGGAGTGGATGTAAACGTCTTTGAGGATGGTGTCCACTCTGACCCTTTCAGGTAAATTAAATCAATGGCCACACGTTCGTGTTGTGTTAAATGTGGCAGAAGATGCTTCAAGTAAGTTAGCTTGTTGTTGATTAAAGGGAGACCTTGAGGGGAAAAGCCTGAGAGAGTCTGAGGATGGTATTTTCTGTCCTCCTTGAGGTGCCCCTGTAAGCACCTTTCTAAACTCCTCTTTAACTTCACCGTCCTCTTCCATGGTCATTCAGTTGTTTGGACTCTCTGCCTTCGGAAGCAATTTTAGCTGACACCCATTTCTAATAGAGCAGCAAAGCACTTTGGCATCTACAGGAGGATAGAGCACCCTTTTTACAACAGCAGAAATGCCACCTGGGTCGGGTCCCAAGCCCAATAAGCCCCTGTATTGATTAAGTCTCTCAACCCAGGCATGGGGTTGATTTTTGGCTTGTACCGTGGCTGATATCTCCTCTACCCTCCCACTCCATCCTTTCAAGTCTACCCGTTTGACAAACTGAAAACAGCAACAAAAACACAAACAAAAACCTCCCCTCCAAAAGAGCAGGCACGCACAGCCAACCAAGACATTGTAATTAATTTTTAAAGTAATTGCTTGAAATGATTAGTAGAGTTGGGCCACTCTCCCCTGTTACCTCTGAATTGGAAATATAATTGCGGCGGACAGTAATTGGCCAGGCCGAGACGGTTGGTTATTGTAGTCTGCTGAGGCCGACTGCATCATTACCCTGCCTTGGACATGGTTCAGCTTTTGAACTGCAGTGACCGAAGAGGAACACAAACACACACACGCAATGCTCTGCTTCCCTGTGCCAGCACTCCATCACCACTCAGCCCCATGCCCCGCTCTAAGGATCTAACTTGTTTTCCATCTCCTCCCTCACTCCTTCCCCCTCTCCCTGCCCTCTTCTAACCCAGGGGCAAATACAAGGCCCGTTGTGGGCCACAGCAGAGCACCTTTCTCTAATAGACGGAGGCACAACTCAAAGATTATGGAGGACAAATTAGAGAGAGAGCAAAGGAGAGAGCGATAGAAAGAGGAGGAAAGAGAGAAGGATAGAAAGAGAATGAAGGGGAGAGAGAGAGAGGGTGAGAAGGAGAAAGAGATAGAGAGCGAGAGAGAGAAAAGAGAGAGAGAAAGAGAGAGGGTGAGAAGGTGAGAGAGAGAGAGAGAGAGAGAGAGATGAGACAGTCCTCCTCGGGCCATCCCAGTATTGTCAATCAAACACTATCCATCCCCTCTTCTACACTGTTAACATCCTTACCATTGTCATGACGTTGGCCTGGGGGAAGGTTTATGACAGTCATAAATACCTCTTCCCCCATTTTTCCTCTCTCTACCCTACTGAGGTTACATTTGCAAAACCTTTGGTTAACATATTTTTTTATTTTACCTTTATTTAGCCAGGCAAGTCAGTTAAGAACAAATTCTTATTTTCAATGACGGCCTGGGAACAGTGGGTTAACTGCCTGTTCAGGGGCAGAACGACAGATTTGTACCTTGTCAGCTCGGGGGTTTGAACTCGCAACCTTCCGGTTACTAGTCCAACGCTCTAACCACTAGGCTACCCTGCCGCCCCAACATAGAGATTCTGGGAACATCAGAAGGTAGGGGGAAATTAACTATATTCTGGTAATGCGACCAATTGAACATATGCGGTGGTACTTAATGAATATGATGTCAGTTCGGTTGTCATCTGAGACATTCTCATCAATGATAAGATGACATAAACTCTACAGTGGAAAGCCTACACATCAGTTATCGGATTCACATAGAATTGTTGTTCAATTTATGTTTGAATATGAAATTATTCGTGATGGGATGAAATGTGATTTTAGCTTCTAAAATGTGGGATTTGGGTTTTTATAATATAGGGCTCTGCTCAATTACTGGCCCGCCACGGGGAAGAGACATGGGCTATAAAACTTTTCAAACACGCCCTCCTCTCACTTCCAAAACAGAGCAGAGAATACATGGCCAATCCTCCAAAAGAGAGCAGAGAAAGAGAGAGAGAGATATAAAAGGTCCAGTCGCCAGGACCACAAATACAAATTCCATCTAGACACCGTTGCCCTAGAGCACACAAAAAACTATACATACCTTGGCCTAAACATCAGCGCCACAAGTAACTTCCACAAAGCTGTGAACGATCTGAGAGCCAAGGCAAGAAGGGCATTCTATGCCATCAAAAGGAACATAAATTTCAACATACCAATTAGGATCTGGCTAAAAATACTTGAATCAGTCATAGAGCCCATTGCCCTTTACGGTTGTGAGGTCTGGGGTCCGCTCACCAAACAAGACTTGGGACAAACACCAAATTGAGACTCTGCATACAGAATTCTGCAAAAATATCCTCCGTGTACAACGTAAAACACCAAATAATGCATGCAGAGCAGAATTAGGCCGATACCCACTAATTATCAAAATCCAGAAAAGAGCTGTTAAATTCTACAACCACCTAAAAGGAAGCGATTCCCAAACCTTCCATAACAAAGCCATCACCTACAGCGAGATGAACCTGGAGAAGAGTCCCCTAAGCAAGCTGGTCCTGGGGCTCTGTTCACAAACACAAACACACCCCACAGAGCCCCAGGACAGCAGCACAATTAGACCCAACCAAATCTTGAGAAAACAAAAAGATAATTACTTGACACATTGGAAAGAATTAACAAGAAACAGAGCAAACTAGAATGATATTTGGCCCTGAACAGAGAGTACACAGTGGCAGTATACCTGTCCACTGTGACTGACCAAACTCAAGGAAAGCTTTGACTATGTACAGACTTAGTGAGCATAGCCTTGCTATTGAGAAAGGCCGCCGTAGACAGACCTGGCTCTCCAGAGAAGACAGGCTATGTGCACACTGCCCACAAAATGAGGTGGAAACTGAGCTGCACTTCCTAACCTCCTGTCCAACGTATGACCATATTAGAGATACATATTTCCCTCAGATTACACAGATCCACAAAGAATTCTAAAACAAATCCAATGTTGATAAACTCCCATATCTACTGGGTGAAATTCCACAGTGTGCCATCACAGCAGCAAGATTTGTGACCTGTTGCCACAAGAAAAGGGCAACCAGTGAAGAACAAACACCATTGTAAATACAACCCATATTTATGCTTTTTTTTTTTCCCCTTGTGTTCTTTAACCATTTGTACATTGTTGCAACACTGTATATATATATATATATATGTATAATATGACATTTGTAATGTCTTTATTGTTTTGACATTTCTGAATGTGTAATTTTTATTGTTTATTTCACGTTTGTATATTATCTACCTCACTTGCTTTGGCAATGTTAACACATGTTTCCCATGCCAATAAAGCCCCTTGAATTGAATTGATATATACATGGCCAATCCTCCAAAACAGAGCAGAGAGAGAGAGAGTTATATACAAGGCCAATCCTCCAAAACAGAGCAGAGAAAGAGAGAGAGAGATATATATACAAGGCCAATCCTCCAAAACAGAGCAGAGAAAGAGAGAGAGAGTTATATACAAGGCCAATCCTCCGAAACAGAGCAGAGAAAGAGAGAGAGAGATATATATACAAGGCCAATCCTCCGAAACAGAGCAGAGAAAGAGAGAGAGATATACATGGCCAATCCTCCGAAACAGAGCAGAGAAAGAGAGAGAGAGAGAGGTATACAAGGCCAATCTTCCAAAACAGAGCAGAGAAAGAGAGAGAGAGATATATATACAAGGCCAATCCTCCAAAACAGAGCAGAGATAGAGAGAGAGATATATATACAAGGCCAATCCTCTGAAACAGAGCAGAGAGAGAGAGTTATATACAAGGCCAATCCTCCGAAACAGAGCAGAGAGAAGAAGAAACCCTTAAAACAGGAGTGGTGTCCCAGATGAGAGGGTTGTATTCTTTCCCTCTACTACAGAAAACACTTTCTTAGCAAAGTGTGTGTGTATGTATGCACATGAGATAGTGCATGTGTGTGTTCTAGTCAGTGTATGTGTGTGTGTGTGTGTGTGTGTGTTTTGTGTGAGTGGGGGTATATAGGTCAGGCATGTCAGACCATGGCTGCCATCGCCCACCCCCCTTCACCCCCCCTCCCCCTTTGCCCCTCCCCCCCATGCCCTGCAGATACAGGTCCCATAGCTTTCCATTAGGACTCTCTGTGAGAGTACAAGCCCCCCCCCTCACACACACACAGTGCGTCCCAACATTAGGAGAAGTACAAATAGTGTTGACTGCCTTTAGGGGGGAAACACCAGCTGTGACAGGAACATGTACCATGCTGGATGGAAGAATACTACAGAGGAAAAGCTTCTGCATTAGATATTGCGTTAGGGAAATGATTAGCACCTATTGTCTCTCCATGTTATATGTCCAACTACTATAGACCAGGGATGGGCAACTCCAGTCCTCGAGTGCCGGAGTGATGTCACACAGCTGATTAAACTACTTACATTCTAAACTGAAGATCTTGATTAGTTGATTATTGGAGTCAGGTGCGTTAGAAGGGGCTGGGGCAAAAGTGTGACACCAGTCAGGCCCCTGAGGACCAGAGTTTCCCATAGCTGCTGTATAGACGCTCTCATCAGGCTCACTTTGTGGCTCACTTTGCCGACGTCCTATTGAAACAACAACAGACAGAAGAAGTTTGCATCATGTAGTTATTAAAATGCATATAAATAGAATGAATCTATTCTATGTTAAAACTATACTACATGACCCAACAGTAAGAGGACACCTGCTCCTCGAACATCTCATTCCAAAATCATGGACATTAATATTGGAGTTGGTTCCCCCCCTTTGCTGCTATAACAGCCTCCACTCTTCTGGGAAGGCTTTCCACTAGATGTTGGAACATTGCTGCTATAACAGCCTCCACTCTTCTGGGAAGGCTTTCCACTAGATGTTGGAACATTGCTGCGGGGACTTGCTTCCATTCAGCCACAAGAGCATTAGTGAGGTCTGGCACTGATGTTGGGTGGTTAGGCCTGGCTCGCAGTCGCCGTTCCAATTCATCACAAAAGTGTTCGATGGGGTTGAGGGGATCTGTGCAGGCCAGTCAATTTCTTCCACACCTATATCTCGCTTTGTGCACAAGGGCATTGTCATGCTGAAACAGGAAAGGGCCTTCCCCAAGCTGTTGCCACAAAGTTGGAAGCACAGAATTGTCTAGAATGTCACTGTATACTGAAGTGTTAAGATTTCCCTTCACTGTAACTAAGGGGCCTAGCCCAAACCATAAAAACAGCCCCAGACCACTATTCCTCCTCCACCAAACTTTACAGTTGGCACTATGCATTCGGACAGATAGCGTTCTCTTGGCATCCACCAAACCTAGATTAGTCCGTCGGACTGCCAGAGGGCGAAGCGTGATTCATCACTCCAGAGAACACGTTTCCACTGCTCCAGAGTCCAATGCCGGCGAGCTTTACACGCCTCCAGCCGATGCTTGGTATTGCACATGGTGATCTTAGGCTTGTGTGCCGCTGCTCAGCCATGGAAACCCATTTCATGAAGATTCCGACGAACAGTTATTGTGCTGATATTGCTTCCAGAGGCAGTTTGGAACTCGGTAGTCAGTGTTGCAACTGAGGACAGGCGGTTTTTGCGCGCTATGCTGTTAAGCACTCAGCGGTTCTGTGAGCTTATGTGGCCTACCACTTCACGGCTGAGCCGTTGTTGCTTCTAGATGTTTCCACTTCACAATAACAGCACTTACAGTTGACCAGGGCAGCTCTAGCAGGGCAGACATTTTACAAACTGACTTGTTGGAAAGGTGGTATCCTGTGACGGTGCCACAATGAAAGTCACTGAGCTCTTCGTACACCTGTCAGCGACATGAAATAGCCGAATCCACTAATTTGAAGCGGTGTCCACATACTTGTAAATATGGTGTATTTGGAATGCTTTTCCTTGTGTTTCAGCATTTCAGGTTTTCATTACATTTCCCAACTTTAGCTGTGCTTGATTAAGATAGTGTTTCTGTTGTGCTGCTGCTTTGATCAGTGGGCTGTGAGAAGACAACCTTGTGTGTGTCTGATCACAACAAACAGACATCCCACCCATCCCTGAGCACACCAATACCATCTGTCTGGTATGGATCTCTGGGGCTGCCTGAGTGTGTGTGTGTTTGGGAAGTCTGTGTATGTGTGTGTGTGTGTGTGTGTGTGTGAGCAACTTCAAACTGACAACAGAAGTGTAACTCCTCTGTTCTGATGTTCGCCCCTCGACACAGGCGGGAACACACACGCACACACACAGGCATGCGCACGCACACACAGAGCTGGAATCTGCTGTGTTCAAACAGGACTGTGAAGTCTTAATTAAGAAGCTCTAACAGAAGAGTGATTAAAAGAAGAACCTGAAAGGATTCGTTAATGAAAGGAGTGATTCCCTCATCAGCTAAAGGAGAGGAGGGGAAGGAGAAGATGAGAAAGACGAGGGGTAACAGAGATGAGGGGTGGGATAGAGAGAAGGAACGAGATAAAGAGGGAGAAAGGATACGTAGACTGACTGGAGCAGTTGTGTTGCTATAGGATCTGGTATGGCCACAGGGTAAATTAGACTATTTACACAAAGAGCAATGTCTGATAACTATTTTAAACAGATTGTACTATTGACCTCCCTCCTGGTTCTATTTGTTTGAGAGAGCGATATATTATGTCTCAGGGCTCTCCAACCCTGTTCCTGGATAGATTTCTCTTGATCTCTCTCTGGACCTCTCTCTCTCTCTGGACCTCTCTCACTGGATATCTCTCTCTGGACCTCTCTCTCTCTGGACCTTTCTCTCTCTGGACCTCTCTTTCACTCTGGACCTCTCTTTCACTCTGGACCTCTCTCTCTCTGGACCTCTCTCTCTCTGGACCTCTCTCTCTGGACCTCTCTCTCTCTGGACCTCTCTCTCTCTGGACCTCTCTCTCTCTGGACCTCTCTCTCTGTACCTCTCTCTCTGGACCTCTCTCTCTCTGGACCTCTCTCTCTGGATCTCTCTCTCGACCTCTCTCTCTCTGGACCTCGCTCTCTCTGGACCTCTCTCCGGACTTCTCTCTCTGGACCTCTCTCTGGACCTCTCTCTCTCTGGACCTCCCTCTCTGGACCTCTCTCTCTCTGGACCTCTCTCTCTGGACCTCTCTCTCTCTCTGGACTTCTCTCTCAACCACTCTCTCTCTGGACCTCTCTCTCTCTGGACCTCTCTCTCTCTGGACCTCTCTCTCTCTGGACCTCTCTCTCTCTGGACCTCTCTCTCTCTGGACCTCTCTCTCTGGACCTCTCTCTCTCTGGACCTCTCTCTCTGGACCTCTCTCTCTCTGGACCTCTCTCTCTGGACCTCTCTCTCTCTGGACCTCTCTCTCTCTCGACCTCTCTCTCTGGATCTCTCTCTCTCTGGACCTCTCTCTCTGGATCTCTCTCTCTGGATCTCTCTCTCAACCTCTCTCTCTCTGGACCCCTCTCCGGACCTCTCTCTCTGGACCTCTCTCTGGACCTCTCTCTCTGGACCTCTCTCCTCTGGACCTCTCTCTCTTGACCTCTCTCTCTTTGGACCTCTCTCCGGATCTCTCTCTCTCTGGACCTCTCTCCCTCTGGACCTCTCTCTCTCTGGACCTCTCTCTCTCTCTCTCTGGACCTCTCTCTCTCTCTGGACCTCTCTCTCTGGATCTCTCTATCTGGACCTCTCTCTCTCTGGACCTCTCTCTCTCTGGACCTCTCTCTCTCCGGACCTCTCTCTCTCCGGACCTCTCTCTCTGGACCTCTCTCTCTGGACCTCTCTCTGGACCTCTCTCTCTCTGGACCTCTCTCTCTGGACCTCTCTCTCTCTGGACCCCTCTCTCTGGATCTCTCTCTTGACCTCTCTCTCTCTGGACCTCTCTCTCTCTGGACCTCTCTCTCTCTGGACCTCTCTCTCTGGACCTCTCTCTCTCTGGACCTCTCTCTCTGGATCTCTCTCTCTCTGGACCTCTCTCTCTCTGGACCCCTCTCTCTGGATCTCTCTCTCGATCTCTCTCTCTCTGGACCTCTCTCTCTGGATCTCTCTCTCTCCGGACCTCTCTCTCTGGACCTCTCTCTCTCTGGACCTCTCTCTTTCATCTCTTCAATGATTATGTGAGGTACATCTCTACCCCGTCATCTCTTCAGTGATTATGTGAGGTTGTACAGCTGTGTGGGTGGGTGTCATTGCTGGAATTCAACTTCATTAAATAAAGTGTGCATCTCCAAGGGTGACTTTGGGGTCAGTAGACCTGCCATTAAATATAGATCAATTGTGGTTATCATTTTACAGTTCATATGGAATTACATGTCTGTATTTCACGTGGTGGAATTCAATTTAAACTATTGAAGGTAGACAGGAATGATCTCCTAGTAGTAAATGAAGTGTTATATGCCTAGTTATATGCTCATCATGTATCTGTGGGAGCTAATCCCCAAGTTAACAGTTTCCACCATCTGTGGGAGCTAATCCCCAAATTCACAGTATCCACCATCTGTGGGAGCTAATCCCCAAATTCACAGTATCCACCATCTGTGGGAGCTAATCCCCAAATTAACAGTATCCACCATCTGTGGGAGCTAATCCCCAAATTCACAGTATCCACCATCTGTGGGAGCTAATCCCCAAATTAACAGTATCCACCATCTGTGGGAGCTAATCCCCAAGTTAACAGTATCCACCATCTGTGAGAGCTAATCCCCAAGTTCACAGTATCCACCATCTGTGGGAGCTAATCCCCAAATTAACAGTTTCCAACATCTGTGGGAGCTAATCCCCAAGTTAACAGTTTCCACCATCTGTGGGAGCCAAGGTTACAGTATCCACCATCTGTGGGAGCTAATCCCCAAGGTTACAGTATCCACCATCTGTGGGAGCTAATCCCCAAGGTTACAGTATCCACCATCTGTGGGAGCTAATCCCCAAGGTTACAGTATCCACCATCTGTGGGAGCTAATCCCCAAGGTTACAGTATCCACCATCTGTGGGAGCTAATCCCCAAGTTAACAGTATCCACCATCTGTGGGAGCTAATCCCCAAGGTTACAGTATCCACCATCTGTGGGAGCTAATCCCCAAGTTAACAGTATCCACCATCTGTGGGAGCTAATCCCCAAGGTTACAGTATCCACCATCTGTGGGAGCTAATCCCCAAGGTTACAGTATCCACCATCTGTGGGAGCTAATCCCCAAGTTAACAGTATCCACCATCTGTGGGAGCTAATCCCCAAGTTAACAGTATCCACCATCTGTGGGAGCTAATCCCCAAGTTAACAGTTTCCACCATCTGTGGGAGCTAATCCCCAAGGTTACAGTTTCCACCATCTGTGGGAGCTAATCCCCAAGGTTACAGTATCCACCATCTGTGGGAGCTAATCCCCAAGGTTACAGTATCCACCATCTGTGGGAGCTAATCCCCAAGGTTACAGTATCCACCATTGCTTGTGCAGCAGAACACAGTGCTATTCTCCCTCTAGTCCTCAAGCAGCAGAAGGACAGTGAGCTCCCTCTATGGGGCACTAGGTTATAAAAATATAAACAGACTCCCTGTGTCAGCATTTCACTTGGACACTGGCACTGTGTTGACACACAGCAGATGAAGTTAAAATAGGAAAAATAGATGTGCTTCAAGCCAAACCCTCTCCGCTACTGTAAATAAAACATGTATACACACACATATGCAAATGATGTCACGCACACAAACACACGAGCGGCCCTCCCAGGAGGCACGATCACACTCAAGCAGAGAATTCAGTGTCACAGAAAGCCAGTTTCTGACCCTACATCCCCGCCAGACAGATGAGGCAGCTGGACAGGGACGGGCAGCCGTCTGGCCCTCACAGCCCCTGGGGAACTGTGAGGAGGAGAGGCCCTCTCTCTTCTGGAGAGTGACCAGCTGAGCTGCTTTACTAGGTGTATGAGAACGCCGTCATGTCCTTAGGTCAGGGCTGTCTAAGCAGGATACACAGTGGGCTCTGAACTACTGCTGAAGAAGGCCTTGTGGAGGAGCCAGCCCAGTAAGACAGTCTTTACACTGGTGTCATAAAGATCCTGCTTGACTGACAGTTGAGTTACATACAGTCCTAGTTCACCTCTTGACAAACCAAATCATTGTTGAGGAAAATGTGTTTAATAATACATTTGGCTGCAGTATGTTAAATAGGTGCATTTGTACTGCAGAACGTACAGTGCATTCGGAAAGTATTCAGACCCCTTGACGTTTTCAACATTTTGTTACGTTTACAGCCTTATTCTTAAACGGATAAAAAAATAAAAACATAACTCATCAATCTACACACAATACCCCATTATGACAAAGCAAACACAGGTTTAAAACATAATTTTTACTAAATAATTTCAAGTAAAAAAACTAATATCTCCATATACCTTATTTACATATTAATTACATATTATTTTTAATAGGTATTCAGACCTTTTGCTATGGGACTCAAAACTGAGCTCAGGTGCATCCTGTTTCCATTGATCATCCTTGAGATGTTTCTACAACTTGATTGGAGTCCACCTGTGGTAAATTCAACTGATTAAATGGGATTTGGAAAGGCACACATCTGTCTATATAAGGTCCCACACTTGACAGTGCTGTAGCATCATGCTGTGGGGATGTTTTTCAGTGGCAGGGACTGGGAGACCAGGCAGGATCGAGGGAAAGATGAACGGAGCTAAGTACAGAGAGATCCTTGATGAAAACCTGCTCCAGAGCGCTCAGGACTTCAGACTGGGGTGAAGGTTCACCTTCCAACAGGACAACAACCCCAAATATACAGCAGGAGTGGCTTTGGGACAAATCTCTGAATGTCCTTGAGTGGCCCAGCCAGAGCCCGGACTTGAACCTGATCGGACATCTCTGGAGAGACCTGAAAATAGCTGTGCAGCGACGCTTCCCATCCAACCTGACAGAGCTTGAGAGGATCTACAGAGAAGAATGGGAGAAACTCCTCAAATACAGGTGTGCCAAGCTTGTAGCGTCATAGCCAAGAATACCTGAGTCTGTAATCGCTGCCAAAAAGGTACTTCAACAAAGTACTGAGTAAATGGTCTGAAAACATACGTAAATGTGATGTTTAACATTTTTAATACATTTGCAAACATTTCTAAAAACCTGTTTTTGAGGAGGAAATACAACAATTTAATCAATTTTTTTGAATTAGGCTGTAATGTAACAAAATGTGGTAAAAGTGAAGGGGTCTGAATACTTTCCGACTCCACTGTATGCAGTCCTATTTTCAGCGGCTGATGGAGCGCACGTTGTGGACTGCACATGTTACAGGTTTGATATTGAAAGATATTTTGTGAATTTGCAGTTGACCCTGAAAACTTGTCACACAGATTGCAAAGCATTCCCAAAAAATGCCAAACATCTCTCTTCCTCCCCACATCAATAGAATAGTAGTGTAGAGTGTATACACTAACTATTCAGTTGTGAGCTTTGCCTTACTAAGTGCTTATAAATATTGAATGGCTAAATGGGAAATGTTAACATTTGTCCAATTGCCTTGTTGGCCAAATGAAATATTAATCACCAAGAACAGCTTTTGTTTTACCACAACAGTGAGAAAAGGTAAACCTGAAACGAATAACACTTTTTTGTATTCCTTTGTAGATGTTGAGCTTCTTTGATCCTTCTTGACCCCCATTTTCCATGTCTGTCAGGGATGATACATACAGCACGCCCTGCATTGTGGGCCAGGCAATTATACACGTAGAGATTCTAAAAGTAGGCATCTCAGATCTACAGTGGCAGAAGACGTCAATTCCAGGACAATACAACTGATTTAAAATGAATGGCCTCTACCTCTTGGATGCTGGATTTCAGCTATTCACTGTAATCTGTTGAGTTAGCTGGGTCAGAGATGAGTTCTTCTGTTAGTCCAAAATCACACCTCCCCTCCTCTACCACTAGCAGCTCCAGAGAGGCACAGTTTAACTCCCTCCTCACGTGACGCTGTTCCTACAGAGCAGGGTGCTGCTCCTGCCAACACACTGGAAGCCCCAGATTACTATGCCTGGCACGTTATCAACCTGCAGATCCAACTATCCATGGATTTTCACATTTAACTCAAACACACCCTACAATTCAACCCAAATGAACTCAAATTGTCAGTCAAATTGAGAGAGACAAAATTCTTCAAGATAAATATGCCTTTAATTAGAAAATATAACAAAATGATGCATGTACACAGATCAGTAGACTCAGTCACTCCTTCTTACGACTCGTCCTGTGGGACTTTGGTTGAGGGCACCAACATGATGTAGAGGCCAGAGCTGGAAAGAGAGAAAAACACCAAAACAAACAAAGGAGAAGGAGAAGACAGAAGACGTTGGGTTAAAAGGGTACTAGGGCTCTCATAAAAGAAGAACAAACAACATTTATCCATTACATAATGTGTTTATCATGACTATTCCAACATCCTCACTTCCTGGATACGCTTGGTAACGTGGATATAAATGATGTATGCGACTTCATAAAACTGTCGTCAGGTCTCGTCATTGGGCCCCCAGTGGACGGCTGCTGTCCAGTCAAACGGACAGAAGGTTGTCTGACCTGTTTCCAGGGTCATGGTTGCTATGACATCCAGTGACATGACAACACAGCAGAATGGACAGCTAGACAATAGGTTGCCCAGGCCTTGGTCTACGAGACAGATCTGTCTTGAACTTCCAACTTGTTTGAGTGTTTGCATTTACTCAACTTGCCACAGAATGGGGAATAAGGACTATTTTGAATACAGGCAAAGCAACAGTAAACCTACAATCAATTTCAGTGCAAGGCATTTCATATTTAACCATGGCCATGGGCAAAGTCAAAAGGAGGCTGTGATATCGGAAACGTGGCACAGATTTCTCTCTATACAGACCAGAGCATTCTACTAACTCTTTACACAGACCAGAGGATTCTACTAACTATTTACACAGACCAGAGCATTCTACTAACTATTTACACAGACCAGAGCATTCTACTAACTCTTTACACAGACCAGAGCATTCTACTAACTCTTTATACAGACGAGAACATTATACAAACTCTTTATACAGACCAGAGCATTCTACTAACTCTTTACAGAGACCAGACCATTAAACTAACTCTTTATACAGACCATTAAACTAACTCTTTATACAGACCATTAAACTAACTCTTTATACAGACCATTAAACTAACTCTTTATACAGACCAGAGCATTCTACTAACTCTTTACACAGACCAGAGCATTCTACTAACTCTTTACACAGACCAGAGCATTCTACTAACTCTTTACACAGACCAGAGCATTCTACTAACTCTTTACAGAGACCAGAGCATTCTACTAACTCTTTATACAGACCAGAGTATTCTACTAACTCTTTATACAGACCAGAGCATTCTACTAACTCTTTATACAGACCATTATACTAACTCTAAAGGTTCAAATGAATGTGAGATGGGTCCGGCGATGTTCCCCTCCTTACTTTTAAGCAGACACGGCCTCGAATCAGGGCATAGGGAACTGGGCCGTAGCTCCTGGAGTCTGTGGAATTCCTAAGATTATCCCCTTCCAGCCACACGTGCCCTTTTGGAACCTAGACACACCCCCACGGCAGGACACACACCCACAGCAAGACACACACCCACAGCAAGACACACACCCACAGCAAGACACACACCCACAGCAAGACACACACCCACAGCAAGACACAGGAAAAAACACAACGATAGAAAATATTGAATTTGTTCCACGACGACTGCAACAGCCAGTTATACTGTAAACAACACCATTCCCTGACCTGGCTTTTAAACTTTGTTTACATGAAGGAGTGAGACAATACAGCGCCAGCACCCTCCACCCACCATTATGTAAAGAGAGCCCACCTCAGCCGCCTCGCCCAACTGAACATCCCCCCCTACCTTCCCTCACCCCAACTTAACGTCAACCCCTGGTCTGTCCTCCTTTAGCCCCGGACGGTCATAGGAGCAAGGGGTCATGTGTAACGGGGGCAGGGTCAGGGGGATTTATTGGGACTTCAAAAGGGGCCATTAGGCTGTTGGCTGAGATCTAACCCCCTCTTACCAAGGGAGATCTAGAGGGGGAGAGAGAGAGAGGGGCCAGGGCTGAAGATTTTCAGTCAGATTCGTCCACTGGTCTCCACTAGTGAGGCCCGAGCTGCCAGTGGGGTGGCCAATCGGAGCGAGCGCTAATCCACAGTGACACCAATTATGATTCATTTCATCACTTTACTAGAGTAATCTTGTCAAGGCCCTAATTAAGTTCCTCGTCCCTCCTATATGTGAAGACAGGATGAACAACACATTATATTGTCATAATGGGCATCACAATCTGCAACTGTGTTTGTGTTGCCTAACTTTTTAATGAACAAAGTCTTGGGGAGAAAAGGAGAGGGAGATGAAATCAGATGAGAACATTATCAGAGGGTGGGAGGGGGGAGACGCAACCACTGATGTCTTGATTCCAATTGTGCGCGTCCATCGTATCGCAATCGTCCCAACATCCAGAATCATTATGCAGTATTAACCTATGCATTGTGTTGCGTTTCATATTCCATAGATGAGCCAGATGAGCTGACACTAATCGTGATGCAGTGACATATTGACCTAACACGAGGTAAACAACTCGGCCCCCGAGAACAACGACGACACAAACCAATGTCATTAAAGGAGTCATCTGAGAAGCATATGTCAGCCTGCTGCATTCCCACCATTACCCCTCAGTAGCATGGCAACATATGGCCGCTCCCAAGCACACGGGGACCAGAGAGGAACGCCGTCGCCATTTGTCATCTGCTGGACCATAAGCCCTTGCTATGCTCCAGCCTCAGCCTCCATCTTATACTGACTCACTGCCTTTGTCCTGCTCAGAAAGGTCAGGCGTGTGATATCATCAACACGACCCTGTCGGTAGGCACGCTCATCTATGTTTTAGGAGACACAAAAGGGGCGGCTGCTTGAACACAGGTTCAGACTACTTCTGGATTCAAAGCGGGTTCAAGTCTCCATAGAAACACATGACAATGTCGTTATTGAAAGTGCTTTTTAGGCTAGCAGAAGGTCTAATCAGAGTCCATTACACTGCCTCAGAGTTTAGCAAACACTAGGTAGGATACATTAGTGGTGGTTAAAGCTTAGGGCCCACGGAGTGAAGGTTTGGAGGAACTACCTAACTAATCCAGCATCAAGGTATAGGTCAACTCTATTCAGGATCTAGACTCCATTCTGTCCACTACTAACAAGGTCAATCAATTTAGATCGATCTGCTGCGGGTCAATCAAGAGTGATCAACAAATACACAGACACACAAACACCAAAGCTCTGATTGATTCGGAGCATCACACTAATGACCCTGTAGAGAACATTCCACACGGAGTCTCTAGCCACAGACAGGGCATCGCAAAGTTACTCCTCTGAAATCTATAGTCAGATTTATAATTCATTGGTTATTGTTAAAAGGCCTGTTAAAAGTTGATCTGCCATGTATGGCTCAGTTGGTAGAGCATGGTGCTGGCACAGCCAGGGTTGTGGGTTCAATTCCCTGGGACACCCATACGTTAAAATGTATGAATGCATGACTGTAAGCCGCTTTGGATAAAAGCGTCTGCTAAATGACATATATTATTATTGCAGTATGTTATGATGTGGTGAAAGACCGAGGGTTCACACATCACCTTGCAGGTTAACACATGTCAGGAACGTACACTTTATTATGACTGGGATGGTGTAAAGAGAGGCCAGACTCTATCATTTGTAGAAACGGATGTCCCTGACGTTCTCCTCTTTGAACCTTAACTTAACCAGAGGGTAGAACTAACCTCTCCTTTAATTTTACCTGCACCGGATGTTCAACTGGATCTGGTTATTACCTCGGGGTATGATACTGGAGGTATTGGAACGAGGTAGACATGTTCAAATGGATCTGGTTATTACCTCGGGGTATGATACTGGAGGTATTGGAACGAGGTAGAAATGTTCAAATGGATCTGGTTATTACCTCGGGGTATGATACTGGAGGTATTGGAACGAGGTAGAAATGTTCAAATGGATCTGGTTATTACCTCGGGGTATGATACTGGAGGTATTGGAACGAGGTAGACATGTTCAAATGGATCTGGTTATTACCTCGGGGTATGATACTGGAGGTATTGGAACGAGGTAGACATGTTCAAATTCTGTCCCCCGTCATAGTTGGTGGAACTCTTCTTCTCTGATTAAACACCTGCAAGCTCACCGCAGGCCATCATAACCACAGCAGTCTCTGAAAACTAATTTATGGATCACACACCAGTGTTGAGTGAAGGTAGAGAGGATGTCAAGGATAAGCACCTGCATGATTGACAGGCAGAGAAGCAAACACTCCTCCTGAACTGTTTACCTACTTCTCCATGACACTAAGCCCCGAGTCTGACATGCCCTCTCCCAACTCCCTACACTGAGTCACCAGAACAGAATGAGAGCGCTCAGCCAAACCATAATCAACAGACATTGTTACTTTCCACAACACACTTCCAGCCAGCCCAGTCATCCAGTCAGACTTTGTGCCCAGCTAGGGTTTAGGGTTGAGTGGCATATCTCAGCTCAACCTGGCGGCTGTGTTGTGATGGGACTCAGAGGGAGTGATGGAACCTGTTCTGTGGTTGGGTGGTTGAAGGGGTGGGGGCGAGGCTATGCGTACCTGTCAGAGACGTGTCAAGGTGGGAAAGCTGAGCTCACCTGGATAGTGAAGTCTGCCGTTCAACAGCCTGGTCTGGCCTCACCCTGAGTCACTCATTAAGATAACATGATTGAGGTAGTGCTGTTTAAGGCCTCACCCTGCTTCACTCATTAAGATAACATGATTGAGGTAGTGCTGTTTAAGGCCTCACCCTGCTTCACTCATTAAGATAACATGATTGAGGTAGAGTGTTGTTTAAGGCCTCACCCTGCCTCATTAAGATAAACAGCACGCTACCTCAATCATGTTAAGGCCTCACCCTGCTCTAATCATTAGACTAATATCATTGAGGTACAGTGTTTTGTCTAACATGGAGGGAATAGCTTTAGACTCTGAAGGCTCTCTCTCCCCCTCCGTCTCTCTCAAAGACACCCACCATCACATCATGGATCAAATGTCTTTGTTGTGACAATGCAGCAGACATACTGTAGGAAAGACTCCTAAGAGGTGACAAGCCAATTTGTCCATCTCCTCATCATCAATGTGGGAGGAAAGAACCTGCCAGCCCGTCAGAAGAAAGAGGAGGTGAGGACAGGCTCTCGTATAGCACACAAACAAAAACATGCATGGTGGGATGCTTTATGTCACACAAGGCTTCTATTTCATTAACACCACAACCAACTGTGTTGACAGACATTTTGGTGTGTGTTTTGACGGGGGAAACCCTACAGAGATTGGTCTGGTCTTATTCATTGTTGACCTATGTCTTGCACTGAGACACATTTCAGAGGTACCGATCTGCCACCTTAATTTGACCAGTTTCTCACGGCAGGGAAATAATCCTGCAGTAACAGGAAATGTGGATATTATGTGGATTAAAATGCATGGACATTTTTGTAGGGGTTGATACATTTTACATAAGGGTAAATCAAGTCTGACATTTTAAAGTGTGAATAACAAACATTAGAATACGTTTTAAAACTTGAATACACAACATGTCTGCATTTTCTGCGCCAATAGAGTGATCCAATTAAGAGAGTACTGGCTGAGACCTTTGACCAAGACATGTGTAGAGATTAAACCTGTTCTGCAGTAACCTGTTCAATATAGCTTTACTGCCTGTGTGTAGAGATGAAACCTGTTCCCAGAGGAAAATTAGTTTCTTTCATTTCCTGGATGACACCAGCACATCCTGTGTGTGGTTACATTCACCTATACGTCCACTGTTCATGTGAGAGTGTGTGTACACACACAACACAAACACCTCAGCCCACCCATCAACCTGTCCACTCGGTTGGCACTAACTCTAACAGGCTTCAGAGAGATTGGCAGGCTGAGCGGTGGCTGAGGGCGGCGTGGCCGGGGAGAGCAGTAATAAGAATGCAATGACAGTGGTTCCACCACAACCACGGCTCTGAGGAAATGCAGTCGCTGTCAAAAGATGATATTTGGACTGACGACACAAGATGGATGTCCCTGGTCTGGAATCTAAACACCCAGAACACACTGGGTTGAGTTGAAGACACAGGGGTTTGGCTACTTATGAAGATGATTGACTGAAATGAGAGACTATCTGAAACACAACATGAAGTGTCTTGACAAGGCTTAATCGTTCATCCAGAATGTATTGCTTTACTGGCTCATTTCAAGCCCTCGTCAAAGTCTTCTCCAGGTTGTTGTTGTAAATGTGCTCTCAATACTCTTACCTGGT
The DNA here is from genome assembly GCF_045791955.1 of Oncorhynchus clarkii lewisi. Lineage (NCBI taxonomy): Eukaryota > Metazoa > Chordata > Actinopteri > Salmoniformes > Salmonidae > Oncorhynchus > Oncorhynchus clarkii. Next base: position 11,420 of record NW_027259248.1, on the reverse strand, counting down.
AAACTAAAGGTAGAATACTTTACATGTGGCTGAGAGTCCTGGAGCATGACTGTTGATGAATACTTTACATGTGGCTGAGAGTCCTGGGGCATGACTGTTGATGAATACTTTACGTGTGGCTGAGAGTCCTGGGGCATGACTGTTGATGAATACTTTACATGTGGCTGAGAGTTCTGGGGCATGACTGTTGATGAATACTTTACGTGTGGCTGAGAGTCCTGGGACATGACTGTTGATGAATACTTTACGTGTGGCTGAGAGTCCTGGGACATGACTGTTGATGAATACTTTACATGTGGCTGAGAGTCCTGGGACATGACTGTTGATGAATACTTTACATGTGGCTGAGAGTCCTGGGGCATGACTGTTGATGAATACTTTACATGTGGCTGAGAGTCCTGGGGCATGACTGTTGATGAATACTTTACATGTGGCTGAGAGTCCTGGGGCATGACTGTTGATGAATACTTTACGTGTGGCTGAGAGTCCTGGGGCATGACTGTTGATGAATACTTTACATGTGGCTGAGAGTCCTGGGACACGACTGTTGATGAATACTTTATGTGTGGCTGAGAGTCCTGGGACACGACTGTTGATGAATACTTTACGTGTGGCTGAGAGTCCTGGGGCATGACTGTTGATGAATACTTTACGTGTGGCTGAGAGTCCTGGGACATGACTGTTGATGAATACTTTACGTGTGGCTGAGAGTCCTGGGACATGACTCTTGATGAATACTTTACATGTGGCTGAGAGTCCTGGGACATGACTGTTGATGAATACTTACGTATTGGTGGGTCTTGAAGATATCCGAGGGGCCACTGGTGCAGACTTTGTCTCCCTCCAAACCGATGACTCTTTTACAGATGTTCATATGTGGATCAAATGGACTCTTAGCGATGACTATATCACCACTGCAGACAGAGAAGACAGGATCCATGGGGTGTGATGTCATTCACAGATACAGTGCCTTGCGAAAGTATTTGGCCCCTTGAACTTTGCGACCTTTTGCCACATTTCAGGCTTCAAACATAAATATATAAAACTGTATTTTTTTGTGAAGAATCAACAACAAGTGGGACACAATCATGAAGTGGAACGACATTTATTGGATATTTCAAACTTTTTTAACAAATCAAAAACTGAAAAATTGGGCGTGCAAAATTATTCAGCCCCTTTACTTTCAGTGCAGCAAACTCTCTCCAGAAGTTCAGTGAGGATCTCTGAATGATCCAATGTTGACCTAAATGACTAATGATGATAAATACAATCCACCTGTGTGTAATCAAGTCTCCGTATAAATGCACCTGCACTGTGATAGTCTCAGAGGTCCGTTAAAAGCGCAGAGAGCGTCATGAAGAACAAGGAACACACCAGGCAGGTCCGAGATACTGTTGTGAAGAAGTTTAGAGCCGGATTTGGATACAAAAAGATTTCCCAAGCTTTAAACATCCCAAGGAGCACTGTGCAAGCGATAATATTGAAATGGAAGGAGTATCAGACCACTGCAAATTTACCAAGACCTGGCCGTCCCTCTAAACTTTCAGCTCATACAAGGAGAAGACTGATCAGAGATGCAGCCAAGAGGCTCATGATCACTCTGGATGAACTGCAGAGATCTACAGCTGAGGTGGGAGACTCTGTCCATAGGACAACAATCAGTCGTATATTGCACAAATCTGGCCTTTATTGAAGAGTGGCAAGAAGAAAGCCATTTCTTTAAGATATCCATAAAAAGTGTTGTTTAAAGTTTGCCACAAGCCACCTGGGAGACACACCAAACATGTGGAAGGTGCTCTGGTCAGATGAAACCAAAATTGAACTTTTTGGCAACAATGCAAAACGTTATGTTTGGCGTAAAAGCAACACAGCTGAACACACCATCCCCACTGTCAAACATGGTGGTGGCAGCATCATGGTTTGGGCCTGCTTTTCTTCAGCAGGGACAGGGAAGATGGTTAAAATTGATGGGAAGATGGATGGAGCCAAATACAGGACCATTCTGGAAGAAAACCTGATGGAGTCTGCAAAAGACCTGAGACTGGGACGGAGATTTGTCTTCCAACAAGACAATGATCCAAAACATAAAGCAAAATCTACAATGGAATGGTTAAAAAATAAACATATCCAGGTGTTAGAATGGCCAAGTCAAAGTCCAGACCTGAATCCAATCGAGAATCTGTGGAAAGAACTGAAAACTGCTGTTCACAAATGCTCTCCATCCAACCTCACTGAGCTCGAGCTGTTTTGCAAGGAGGAATGGGAAAAAATGTCAGTCTCTCGATGTGCAAAACTGATAGAGACATACCCCAAGCGACTTACAGCTGTAATCGCAGCAAAAGGTGGCGCTACAAAGTATTAACTTAAGGGGGCTGAATAATTTTGCACGCCCAATTTTTCAGTTTTTGATTTGTTAAAAAAGTTTGAAATATCCAATAAATGTCGTTCCACTTCATGATTGTGTCCCACTTGTTGTTGATTCTTCACAAAAAAATACAGTTTTATATCTTTATGTTTGAAGCCTGAAATGTGGCAAAAGGTCGCAAAGTTCAAGGGGGCCGAATACTTTCGCAAGGCACTGTATCAGGGAGAACATCAAGGGGTTACGGAGCAAAAAGACACCACTCAGGGTAAACTACGTTTTACTTTACCAACTTTGAGAATTTCAAGTTGAAAACTAAAACTCACTTCTCGATTCTGCAGAGATGGCGACTCAACCGTTCTGAGAAGACAACGTCGTGGCTTGTGATGGTGGGCTCCATAGAAGGACCAGAGCACTGTGGGTAAATTCACAGACATTGAAGTTGTTACTCGGGAGTTCACAGACCATGGCCACAGAGAGAAAAGTATCCTACACACCGCAACAAACTCTCCGATGTACTCAAAGGCACAGTGGGCGACGCAGCCGTACTGGATGGTGTATCCCACGAAGCCCAGGGTCTTCCCCAGCGCACTGCGGAACATCTCACCACCTACACAAACACAACACACATCATTACAGCGCTTCATTCAGGGGACAGACGGTGAGGGGTGAGCTGTCACAGCAGCTAGTCTATTAGCAGCTCTAGGAGTAGTGTGCAGTGCAGACTAGTGTCACACTCCCTGGTGTTTCATTCTCAGGGGCTCTACAGCCCGTTGACACCACAGAACCAGCCTAACCTTTGACCCTGTGTGATATTGGCCAATCGACACCTTGCAGGGGACGGACAAACATACCAGCCTAGCAGCTTCATACTAGCATCAGTCCCTAACACTGCCCTCCCTGCATCAACCATGCTGACCAGGGTCTTCAGTACAGCTTCATACCAGCATCAGTCCCTGTTACTGCATCAACCATGCTGACCGGGGTCTTCAGTACAGCTTCATACCAGCATCAGTCCCTGTTACTGCATCAGCCATGCTGACCAGGGTCTACAGTACAGCTTCATACCAGCATCAGTCCCTAACACTGCCCTCCCTGCATCAACCATGTTGACCAGGGTCTTCAGTACAGCTTCATACCAGCATCAGTCCCTAACACTGCATCAGCCATGTTGACCAGGGTCTACAGTACAGCTTCATACTAGCATCAGTCCCTATCACTGCATCAGCCATGTTGACCAGGGTCTACAGTACAGCTTCATACTAGCATCAGTCCCTAACACTGCATCAGCCATGCTGACCAGGGTCTACAGTACAGCTTCATACTAGAATCAGTCCCTATCACTGCATCAGCCATGTTGACCAGGGTCTACAGTACAGCTTCATACTAGCATCAGTCCCTAACACTGCCCTCCCTGCATCAGCCATGCTGACCAGGGTCTACAGTACCGCTGCATACTAGAATCAGTCCCCAACACTGCCCTCCCTGCACCAGCCATGCTGACTAGGGTCTACAGTAACGCTGCATACTAGCATCAGTGCCCAACACTGCCCTCCCTGCATCAACCATGTTGACCAGGGTCTTCAGGACAGCTTCATACCAGCATCAGTCCCTGTTACTGCATCAACCATGCTGACCGGGGTCTTCAGTACAGCTTCATACCAGCATCAGTCCCTGTTACTGCATCAGCCATGTTGACCAGGGTCTACAGTACAGCTTCATACCAGCATCAGTCCCTAACACTGCCCTCCCTGCATCAACCATGTTGACCAGGGTCTTCAGTACAGCTTCATACCAGCATCAGTCCCTAACACTGCATCAGCCATGTTGACCAGGGTCTACAGTACAGCTTCATACTAGCATCAGTCCCTATCACTGCATCAGCCATGTTGACCACGGTCTACAGTACAGCTTCATACTAGCATCAGTCCCTATCACTGCATCAGCCATGCTGACCAGGGTCTACAGTACAGCTTCATACTAGAATCAGTCCCTATCACTGCATCAGCCATGTTGACCAGGGTCTACAGTACAGCTTCATACTAGCATCAGTCCCTAACACTGCCCTCCCTGCATCAGCCATGCTGACCAGGGTCTACAGTACCGCTGCATACTAGCATCAGTCCCCAACACTGCCCTCCCTGCACCAGCCATGCTGACTAGGGTCTACAGTAACGCTGCATACTAGCATCAGTGCCCAACACTGCCCTCCCTGCATCAACCATGTTGACCAGGGTCTTCAGGACAGCTTCATACCAGCATCAGTCCCTGTTACTGCATCAACCATGCTGACCGGGGTCTTCAGTACAGCTTCATACCAGCATCAGTCCCTGTTACTGCATCAGCCATGCTGACCAGGGTCTACAGTACAGCTTCATACCAGCATCAGTCCCTAACACTGCCCTCCCTGCATCAACCATGTTGACCAGGGTCTTCAGTATAGCTTCATACCAGCATCAGTCTCTAACACTGCATCAGCCATGTTGACCAGGGTCTACAGTACAGCTTCATACTAGCATCAGTCCCTATCATTGCATCAGCCATGCTGACCAGGGTCTACAGTACAGCTTCATACTAGAATCAGTCCCTAACACTGCATCAGCCATGTTGACCAGGGTCTACAGTACAGCTTCATACTAGCATCAGTCCCTAACACTGCCCTCCCTGCATCAGCCATGCTGACCAGGGTCTACAGTACCGCTGCATACTAGCATCAGTCCCCAACACTGCCCTCCCTGCACCAGCCATGCTGACCAGGGTCTACAGTACCGCTGCATACTAGCATCAGTCCCCAACACTGCCCTCCCTGCATCAACCATGTTGACCAGGGTCTTCAGGACAGCTTCATACCAGCATCAGTCCCTAACACTGCCCTCCCTGCATCAACCATGTTGACCAGGGTCTTCAGGACAGGTTCATACCAGCATCAGTCCCTAACACTGCCCTCCCTGCATCAACCATGTTGACCAGGGTCTTCAGGACAGCTTCATACCAGCATCAGTCCCTAACACTGCCCTCCCTGCATCAACCATGTTGACCAGGGTCTACAGTACAGCTTCATACCAGCATCAGTCCCTAACACTACCCTCCCTGCATCAACCATGCTGACCAGGGTCTTCAGGACAGCTTCATACCAGCATCAGTCCCCAACACTGCCCTCCCTGCATCAACCATGCTGACCAGGGTCTACAGTACAGCTTCATACCAGCATCAGTCCCTAACACTGCATCAGTCCCTAACACTGCACCAGGGTCTACAGTACAGCTTCATACCAGCATCAGTCCCTAACACTGCATCAGTCCCTAACACTGCACCAGGGTCTACAGTACAGCTTCATACCAGCATCAGTCCCTAACACTGCCCTCCCTGCATCAACCATGTTGACCAGGGTCTACAGTACAGCTTCATACCAGCATCAGTCCCTAACACTTCATCAGTCCCTAACACTGCCCTCCCTGCATCAGCCATGCTGACCAGGGTCTACAGTACAGCTTCATACCAGCATCAGTCCCTAACACTGCCCTCCCTGCATCAACCATGTTGACCAGGGTCTACAGTACAGCTTCATACCAGCATCAGTCCCTAACACTACCCTCCCTGCATCAGCCATGCTGACCAGGGTCTTCAGGACAGTTATCCAGTTCTGTGGGAGCCATGGAAATGGAACGCGTAGTCTTTGTTGACTGCCACACACACACACACACACACACACACACACACACACACACAGAGATAACAGTGTGTCGTCTGAACAAACACCGCAGCACCACTCAGGGTATTGACTTTTACTCAGAACGCAACCTGCCGGATGGGGAGAGAGTGACTCAATCTTTACACACACGCAAAAAAAACTGAAATACCCTTTTTTTCCAACGTAAGGGACATTTCAAAGGAAACAACAACTGCATGATAAAAGGTATGGTAGAGATAATACATCTAATGTTTCCCCGATCTAGCCCTGGTGAGAATGACTTCCACATACCGTTCAACAGTCTGGGGTCGCTAAGAAATGTCCTTGTTTTTGAAAGAAAAGCACATTTCTTTCTATGCTGAAAGGCACAGATGCTCAACTAGTCTAAAGAGGGCCAGTTTTATTGCTTATTTAATCAGAACAATAGTTTTCAGCTGTGCTAACAATTGCAAAATGGTTTTCTAATGTTCAATTAGCCTTTTAAAATGATAAACTTGGATTAGCTAACACAACGTGCCATTGGAACACAGGAGTGATGGTTGCTGATAATGGGCCTCTGTACACCTATGTAGATATTCCATAAAAATCTGCCGTTTCCAGCTACAATAGTCATTTACAACATTAACAATGTCTACACTGCATTTATGATCAATTTGATGTTATTTTAATGGACAAAAAAAAATGTGCTTTTCTTTCAATTACAAAACAAGGACATTTCTTAGTGACCCCAAACTGTTGAATGGTAGTGTTCATCCTGATGGAGGGATTACAAAGTAGGCTACACAGCCAGTAGACTATGTGTTCTGGGGAGGGTTTAGAGGTGTATGTGTTCTGGGGAGGGTTTAGAGGTGTATGTGTTCTGGGGAGGGTTTAGAGGTGTATGTGTTCTGGGGAGGGTTTAGAGGTGTATGTGTTCTGGGGAAGGTTTAGAGGTGTATGTGTTCTGGGGAGGGTTTAGAGATGTATGTGTTCTGGGGAGGGTTTAGAGGTGTATGTGTTCTGGGGAGGGTTTAGAGGTGTATGTGTTCTGGGGAGGGTTTAGAGGTGTATGTGTTCTGGGGAGTGTTTAGAGGTGTATGTGTTCTGGGGAGGGTTTAGAGGTGTATGTGTTCTGGGGAGGGTTTAGAGGTGTATGTGTTCTGGGGAGTGTTTAGAGGTGTATGTGTTCTGGGGAGTGTTTAGAGGTGTATGTGTTCTGGGGAGGGTTTAGAGGTGTATGTGTTCTGGGGAGGGTTTAGAGGTGTATGTGTTCTGGGGAGGGTTTAGAGGTGTATGTGTTCTGGGGAGGGTTTAGAGGTGTATGTGTTCTGGGGAGTGTTTAGAGGTGTATGTGTTCTGGGGAGTGTTTAGAGGTGTATGTGTTCTGGGGAGGGTTTAGAGGTGTATGTGTTCTGGGGAGGGTTTAGAGGTGTATGTGTTCTGGGGAGTGTTTAGAGGTGTATGTGTTCTGGGGAGGGTTTAGAGGTGTATGTGTTCTGGGGAGGGTTTAGAGGTGTATGTGTTCTGGGGAGGGTTTAGAGGTGTATGTGTTCTGGGGAGGGTTTAGAGGTGTATGTGTTCTGGGGAGTGTTTAGAGGTGTATGTGTTCTGGGGAGGGTTTAGAGGTGTATGTGTTCTGGGGAGGGTTTAGAGGTGTAGGCTACATTATAGATCATATCACACCTGGCTATATTCAGACACCATGCTTTTAGCTTAGGACTCTGTCCTGCAAGACCACCACAGGGTAAGGAATTCCTCTTTTTCTCTCTATTCATCCCTCTTTCTCTCCATGTCTCACATCCCACCAATAACATTATTAACCAAAGCTAGCAGAGCGGAAACCAAAGCCCTAAATCCTCAGAGCTCTGGGAATGACTTCCCAAAGATGGACATGGATTAGACCCCCGCGTCCTGTACCCCGTCCCCCACAATCCCCAGGTCCCCAACAGACCGAGTGTCAGGTGGCTCTCCCTGCGCCCGCGAAAGGCGTTAACCCTAATCCCATTACCCCTCTGTCCCTTTCAACACACACACACACACACGATACTCTTCTCCCACCTCTCACCCAAAATACAAACTGAATCCATATCCTGTTGCTGATATTGCTCCACCTTTCATGCCTACTGCATATACCCCTGCCTCTATCCCTACATCCTACTGCATATACCCCTGCCTCTATCCCTACATCCTACTGCATATACCCCTGCCTCTATCCCTACATCCTGCTCATATACCCCTGCCTCTATCCCTACATCCTACTGCATATACCCCTGCCTCTATCCCTACATCCTACTGCATATACCCCTGCCTCTATCCCTACATCCTACTGCATATACCCCTGCCTCTATCCCTACATCCTACTGCATATACCCCTGCCTCTATCCCTACTAGAGGTTGACCGATTAATCGGAATGGCCGATTAATTAGGGCCGATTTCAAGTTTTCATAACAATCGGAAATCTGTATTTTTGGGCGCCCGATTTGCCGATTTATTTTTAATATATATTTTTGTACCTTTATTTAACTAGGCAAGTCAGTTAAGAACACATTCTTATTTTCAATAACGGCCTAGGAACAGTGGGTTAACTGCCTTGTTCAGGGGCAGAATGACAGATTTTCACCTTGTTAGCTCGGGGGACCCAATCTCACAACCTTACAGTTAACTAGTCCAACGCAATAACGACCTGCCTCTCTCTCTTGTTGCACTCCACAAGGAGACTGCCTGTTACGCGAATGCAGTAAGCCAAGGTAAGTTGCTAGCTAGCATTAAACTTATCTTTATAAAAAAACAATAAATCATAAATCACTAGTTAACTACACATGGTTGATGATATTACTAGATATTATCTAGCGTGTCCTGCATTGCATATAATCTGACTGAGCATACAAGCATCTAAGTATCTGACTGAGCGGTGGTAGGCAGAAGCAGGCGCGTAAACATTCATTCAAACAGCACTTTCGTGCGTTTTGCCAGCAGCTCTTCGTTGTGCGTCAAGCATTGCGCTGTTTATGACTTCAAGCCTATCAACTCCCGAGATGAGGCTGGTGTAACCGAAGTGAAATGGCTAGCTAGTTAGCGCGCGCTAATAGCGTTTCAAACGTCACGCCCCCTGAGCCTTCTAGTAGTTGTTCCCCTTGCTCTGCATAGCTAACGTTGCTTCGATGGTGGCTGTTGTCGTTGTGTTGCTGGTTCGAGCCCAGGGTGGAGCGAGGAGAGGGACGGAAGCTATACTGTTACACTGGCAATACTAAAGTGCCTATAAGAACATCCAATAGTCAAAGGTTAAGGAAATACAAATGGTATGGAGGGAAATAGTCCTATAACAACTACAACCTAAAACTTCTTACCTTGGAATATTGAAGACTCATGTTAAAAGGAATCACTAGCTTTCATATGTTCTCATGTTCTGAGCAAGGAACTGAAACGTTAGCTTTCTTACATGGCACGTATTGCACTTTTACTTTCTTCTCCAACACTTCGTTTTTGCATTATTTAAACCAAATTAAACATGTTTCATTATTTACTTGAGGCTAAGTATATTTTTTAAATGTATTTTATTAAGTTAAAATAAGTGTTCATTCAGTATTGATGTGATTGTCATTACTACAAATAAATAACAGTAAATAAAAAAATTGGCCGATTAATCGGCATCGGCTTTTTTGGTCCTCCAATAATCGGTATCTGTGTTGAAAAATCATAATCAGTCGACCTCTAATCCCTACATCCTACTGCATATACCCCTGCCTCTATCCCTACATCCTACTGCATATACCCCTGCCTCTATCCCTACATCCTACTGCATATACCCCTGCCTCTATCCCTACATCCTACTGCATATACCCCTGCCTCTGTTGCTACATCCTACTGCATATACCACTGCCTCTATCCCTACATCCTACTGCATATACCCCTGCCTCTATCGCTACATCCTACTGCATATACCACTGCCTCTATCCCTACATCTTACTGCATATACCCCTGCCTCTATCGCTACATCCTACTGCATATACCCCTGCCTCTATCCCTACATCCTACTGCATATACCCCTGCCTCTATCCCTACATCCTACTGCATATACCCCTGCCTCTATCCCTACATCCTACTGCATATACCCCTGCCTCTATCCCTACATCCTACTGCATATACCCCTGCCTCTATCCCTACATCCTACTGCATATACCCCTGCCTCTATCCCTACATCCTACTGCATATACCCCTGCCTCTATCCCTACATCCTACTGCATATACCACTGCCTCTATGCCTACATCCTGGTCATGTTTCATCTCTCCACCCTGCCATGGCTTTGCCTCTACACCAGGAGTCCTGGAATAATCTGTGGTGAATGTGTGTGATTGTCTCTCAATGTGTGTCACTGTGAAGATATGATCTTATTGGAGGAAAGAGAAAAAGGGTCTGACAAACAGCAGTGAACCCAGTTTGTGTGCACTTCTCTGATCATAGCAGCCCCCTGGTCCTACAGGTCAGTCCAGTCCTACCAGGAACCTAGAGTAGAACTGAATCCCACAGGTCAGTCCAGTCCTACCAGGAACCTAGAATAGAACTGAATCCCACAGGTCAGTCCAGTCCTACCAGGGACCTAGAGTAGAACTGAATCCCACAGGTCAGTCCAGTCCTACTAGGAACCTAGAATAGAACTGAATCCCACAGGTCACTCCAGTCCTACTAGGAACCTAGAATAGAACTGAATCCCACAGGTCAGTCCAGTCCTACTAGGGACCTAGAGTAGAACTGAATCCCACAGGTCAGTCCAGTCCTACTGGGGACCTAGAGTAGAACTGAATCCCACCAAAACAGACTAAATCAAGGGCCTGTACAGAGGGCCCTCTGAACACCTATCATGGAGTATCAAGGATCAGAGAACATTTAGGACTATCACAACCACTCAACATCACACAGCCATATCCCCCAAACCAGTGTACAATCTCCTATATCCTTCATTATCTCTCCATTTCATCCCTCCATTCCGGTGTGCATTCATCATAGGTAGGGATTATGGTCTTAACATAATAAGATCACACGGCCAGTGACTGATATCAAGAGAGAGGCCACATGCAGCCACCTGGTTTTATCTGGCAGTCTCTGTCACCCATGGGGTGTGTGTGTTATATTACACAAGGAACTCAAATTGGGATTGAGAATGAGTTGGGACACACCACCAGAGACATCTGATAGGATCTCTACCCCCCGATCCCCCTGGCTGTGGGTCTAGGACAAACCCCACTAGGCTATCTCCTCCACAATACCCTGCCTGTGTCTTTGGGGTAGCTGTTGACATTCAGCTGGACATTAAACTCTAAATCTCTGTCTGTTAATCCAGGATTACACACCAAATATGTTCCTGGAAAAACAAAGAGTGGTAGCAGCA